>NC_056741.1:379659764-379848872 GCF_019279795.1 Protopterus annectens
AAATTTACATATCTGTGTAACTGACAGCACTTTTTGATCAGTTATACTTTAATTTCTATAGTGTTGTATTTAAAGCTAATGCTCTGCAGTACCACAGTAGTGTGCAATGTTACCTTTGTGATGCAGCAGTCAGTCATGTCATGAAGGTATAGTGTTACTGCACTTGAAACTACTCATGCAGATTATCTGTAGCCATTACTTCATCTATATCAGAGTTAGACTACCCATTATTATTTCTGGCTAGGTAGAAACTACATTAGCCTATTGGACAAAGCTGTTTACTTGAATCTGCCTATGTTACTGATTGCTGTTTTTCAGTTCCCCCTATTTCCTCATCCTTTTGAGGTGCTAGAGCTGTAAGTAATTCCTTGAACTGTGCTTTCTCTCCATTCAACTTCCAGGCCTTCAGCCTGGTTTCTGACCTTGAAGCTTTCTCTGACCATTGCTTGCAGCTGATTGTTGCAACCAATGGTTTATGCTGTGCGCTATTTGTTTCACTGGGTAGGACTTTGCAATTGCTGATTCTTCTCCACTGCCCTTTCCATACTAGAGGAAGTCTACCAAAGCTGTATGTTGTCCTCTCTGTGATCTTGACAGTCTCTTGCTGAACCATGTGATACTGTTAGACAGAGGCACAGTATACTAACCTCGAAAAAGGGCATAGCAAAATTAATTTAAAATGGGTGGCGAAAGCCAAACGCACTCTGGCTAGGCTTATAAATGCCCTAGGGCAGATAGCCTAGTATGAACCTATGTGTTGGTCACCATAAAGCCATTTGCTAGACAGGAGTCTAGAATAACCTCTCCTTTATTCCTTTTGCCCCACCCATGTGGACCCATGCAGTCCTTGTATCATGTTGAATCTGTCCCAGTAGGTGCATTTAGGTCATCCATTATTAACAGCAGTTCATGCTGTTCTGATTTCTGGTAGGTCCTGCAACTGATGTCTGAATCCATTCTTTCTCACTGTCACAACCCTGCTGCGGGGCATAGGGCAGTATTCATAATCTCGGCTTATTACACTGGAGTTTGATTGCCATAAGTCAGTAATTCATCTGACATCCCTCACTGTCTCCTGAAGCCTCACCCACCACAATTCCTACAACATTTCTAGTCTGCCCTCCTCCTAATAGACTCTGGATCCCAAGTAAAGTGGCTTTGCTGCACTGCCCTTCCATATTCTCTCCTTACGATTGTCGTCCACTTCCAAGCTCTGTCCTGTAAGTGAACCTACATTGAGTGTAGCAGTTCTTAGTCCATTTGGTAGGTAGGTTGGCTGGCTTTCTGTCCAGCTTTTTACTCAGTAGCTGTCTTGGGTAACCCAAGCTGGACACCTGGATGCCAGCCATAACTTATTGACCTAGGGCTTCTGTTTATGGCTGATGCACACTGGCCAATAGGGGGTACATACACCTCTCCCACTATTACCATGGGTTCCTAGTGTAGGTCAGAGTAAGCTGGGTGCTCAACCCACTTATCACCAGCAAATGCCTGTCCATTTGGCAACATTAGCAAACATGATTTAATCTCCTAGAGACATATATTACACTGAGTGTCTAGCTTTCCTAGTGTGCGATCTGTGTTCTATTTCAAGGGTTCTGCGCACCACAGTAGATGACCAAAGTGGTTGATCTATACAAATTTCCCCCCTGTAGGGCAACTTCTAGAGTCTGTGCTGCTGCCCACAACTCTGTTCTTTGGTAAGTTTGAGATGGAAGCTCTCGGCATGTTTTTTGGAGGTGGGAAGAACCCCATGGACAGAACATGCAAACTCCATACCTGCATTGGCTGGTGGTCAGGATTAAACCTTGTACCTTGTGTGTGGGAGGTAAAGTCCTTAACCTTTTTTTATTGAGGGGAATCTTCATTCATTACTTGTGGCTCTAGCATCTCAAGAGTTAAAAATAGAATGGCAGCACCTGAAAACAGCATGCGTGGAGACTACAGAACAGAAATGCAGATTGAGGTAACTGCTGAAGGTGATATGGAGAATAAGAAACCGTGAACAAGTAAAACCACACTTCACCACAACAAACGTTCAAATTCCTTTTAATAAATTATCCTTTAAAATCTAGGAGCTCGACTGATCAAATTGCAGTTAGTGAAGTAAAATAAAAAGCTGTTGGCTCTAAAAGACTGATAGCTTTGCAAGTAAATAGTTTTCCCTCACAACGATAAGTGCTTTTGGCTATGCCTTCAGATCGTGGGACAGAATTGCATTTCCATTAGTAGCTTGCTGCAGACCAGTCACTTCTAGTAAACGCCTCGATCTAATTATTCAGAAGGGTTTTAGATGTACATCCCAGTTAGTTTCATCTACAACCACTTTTGTACCAGAATCAAGGCACACCTTTATTCTGCCCTTTCATAGGTCACCTTCCTTTCAAAGTGGGTCTCAAGGGCACAACATAATTTAGACCTGGTTTATCAGCTCAAGTTCACAATCCATTTTGCGTCATTCAATTCTGTCTGATTAGTGATGTCCCCTTTTCTTCCATATCAAGTGCATTCTTTAACTTTAAAGTAATGCGTCAGAAACTCTAACATGGTTCGCTAATGCATTCTTCTGGTCCCTGTTAATCTCTCGTGTGTCTGAACCCTGTTTTTTTAGAAGTTGATCGGTTTTACCTATGTAATATGCTAGGCATAGCTTACAGGTTGCTTATGTACACCACATGTATGCAATTTGCATAGCGTTTGAGCCAAGCCAGTTATAGGATGTCAAAATAGGTTATTGGTATCTCACACTACAAGCTATGCATTTCCCACATTTGTAAGTTCCTCTCCTATTCAGAACATGTTCAGTTGTAAAACCATCTTTTTGACATAATCTCTTCAAATTCCTTTTATTTTTAAAAGTGAGCTTGGGTTGTTCCCCCACTATATCACCTAGTTTATTCTGTCAGTACTGGCCAAAATTTACAAATGTCACAGATTTGTGTACAGTCCTTACTGAATGTCAGTATAAGTCTGACACTTGTTCATTTGTTGAATTGTGTAGCAGTTTCCTTTTTATGAGTAATAGGGCCACTACAATAAGGTAGGCTTTTGTCTCCTTAGATTGTTCACTTGCTCAGCATTTAGGGTTGTTTCCTTCTTGCTATATCCCCCACTAAGTATCTTTGGAGATTTGAGCTTTCATGCTCAAAATCAGTGTCTCTAGTACGTAGTCTAGATAGAGGAGTCATCTCATTTTCCATTATATTTTTAGTGATATGTCTGGGGTGCATACTGTTGAATAGGTAGTGGTTTCTCCAGGTGTTTTTTCTGTGTATAGTGGTCTGTAATCCATTATCCACATCTAGACTGACTTTCAGATCCAGGAACATTGCATTGTAAATTTGAGGAAGTTCGTAGTCTGGTTTAAATGCTTGACAGAGTCCTAGTTCTAGTCCCCCTTCCCATAGGAGGAGGACATCATCCACAAAGCCCCCATAGTACTTTATATTCCCATCCCATGGATTATTGTTAAACACTTTTGTTTCCCATTGAGAGAACTAAATTTGAATAACTGTTGGCACAGGGGGTGCCCATTTCTACACCCACCATCGCTGCCAGTACAATTCCTTTACATATACAAAAAACATTTGTTTCTAAAATTCTCAAGTAAGTCTGTTTTTGCTCTTCCATTTGTCCTTGAACTTAATACTCTTGTAGCTTTAATTTTATTTCACTAAATGCAATTTGCGCTGTCAAGCTCTTAGTTTTTAAAGGATAATTTATTAAAGGAATTTTAATGTCATGGTGGTGGTGTGGTTTTACTTGTTCACAGAACAGAAATGCGGTTGAGCCAGTTATGTGAATAAAGTACATTAGAAAAATTGGTGGTGGTGAAATGCAGAAGTCCAGGAAGTCATCAAAATAAAGGAGTGCAGGAAAAAGTCAGAGATAGAAAAGATGAGCCATGATAGGAATTAATGCTGGCTAACAAAGGCAAAGAGGAATTGCAGTAGCAAAGAACAAGGCATCAGAGGCATTCCACCAGCTTCTGGAAGGTGACACAATATATGGCACAAAAAACTATCAGGTTGCAAGGCAAAAGATTAAGATAGACACCCTTCATAACGGATGCCAGCAATAACCTCATCAGTGTACAAGCCATCAAAGGCAGATGGAAGGAGTACTTCAGCAACTCTTGAATGAAACCCCCCCCCCCCAGAAGCTATACTGCCCCAGTCGCAGCCTAAGAAAGAGGAGTCGTCCACCATAGAAATAACAATTTTATGTAAAATTCAGGGAAAGCAGTGGGCTCAGATGAGGTCTTAGCATACATAATAAAGATGGGTGAGATGGGGAGAAATGGCTCCTGAGGGTACTCAAAACAGTATGGAGTGAGACATATCCCAAAAGACTGGAGAATATGCATACTAGTGCCAGTGTTCAAGACTAAAGAGGGATTCACAACTGTGAGTAGTATAGAGGTATCATTCCTGTTGCACTGCATGAAAGTTTTGGAGAGGGTGATAAAGTAATATGGAGAGTAGTAAAAAGTAAGATGGAAGATGAACAGTTTCGATAAGATCAAGATGCAGCACAACTGACCAGACGTGCTATCAGACAGTTACTTAAGAAGCTAGAAATGAGGAAAGCGTCTGAGCATTCCTAGACTTGGAGAAAGCATATGACAAGGTCCAACGTAAACTGATTTGGGCAGTCTGGTGATGGTCCAAAGTCTGCGACATTGTACATAGCTTGCACTAATTCTGCCGAGGACCCAACGACTAGTGTACAGTGTTTGGTCTCAGAGGGGTTCACAGGAGTGCGTGTGCATCAGGGTTCAAGTTTGAGCCTATTGCTATCCATACTGGTAATGGACTGCATTGGCAAACAGGTTGTAGAGGACAGATCAGCAAAATTTCTCTGTGTAGACGTGGCATTATAGGCAGATTCTGAGCAAGAACTTCAGCAAAGGATAGGGGAATGGAATACAAAACTGAAGGCACATATGATGAAAATGAGTGAAGATAAGACTGTTGTAATTGCAGCAAATGGGGGAAATTGGAGGGAGTTGAAATTTGTCATAGAAGGGAAGATGGTGGAACCAAGTTAACAGTTTCAGGTATCTAGGAGGGGTTGTTGAAAAGGGAAGTCTGAATGAGGAGGTTAGAGTTGGAATCAGAGGGGCTGCAGCCAACTGGCAGTGTGTGAATTGGATAAGACAAAAGAATGCCAAAGAAGCTAAAAAGTAAGCTGTACAAAACTATGGTGAGACCAGCACTATATGGTGCAGTCCTTGGCAGTAAGGTCAGAGCACTTGAAGCTAGTGGTCATGGAGAGGCGCCAGAGACTGTGGACAGCCTAAGAAATGACATGAGCAGAAGCCAAAGTAGCTCCAATTGCAGAAAAGGTCAGAACATATGATTTGGGCACACATGCAGAAAAGCAGAGGACAGTCTGGTGAAGATTTGGGATGAGGAGTAAGGCAAGAGGAATTGAGGGCATCCACAAAGATGGATTGCATGAGGGAAGACCTTGACAACACCTTGACCCCACCTGTAGGAAATGGGATGATTTCCTTACTGGCCCTATGTAGTCTGCCACTTTTAAATTTCTTTTTTGCACATTGAGACTACTACAGTAGCCACAGCTTACTTATAGGTTTGTAGATATGCTAGGCTGATGACAACTGGGGCCTTTTTAAGCCTAGCCATGCATTCCAAATATCTGGGCATTTCTGGTACCCTTAAGTGTAAGCAGGGGATTGGGAGATGAAGGATTTGCAAGCAATGGCATAGCATATGAACCATTTGTAGGCTGCCCTTTTCCATTAGAAATGTGTGCCAAACCAGGGATGAATTTCCTATTCCCCATTCAGTTGTCGAGTTGGAGGACTTGTGCTCCATGTGGATGGAGAGCCTGTTCCAGAGAAAGGGTAGTCTCTGGGATACATGCCTGTTTCACCAGCCGGTCCTATTTATATCACAGGCAAGATTTAAGTGTTGATTCTAGTGCTGTTTTTGTGGTTATGCAGGAGGCCCATTAGAATGGAGTCCAACTATAACATGTATGCCAGGCATCTATGTCCTCAGCAGCCTACAGGAAACAGATTACAGGGATAGGGCTTTGAGGTAGTCTGCATAGAACACGTTTATACCCTGTATCCTTTTTAGTGAGGGATCTCTGTGGACCATACCTCTCAACTGTCCTGATTTTTTTTGCAGAATATGCAGGTTTTTGGTCTGTTTCTAATAATTTGATTTTTCTGGCAAGTCAGTGGGGACTGAATTCATTAAATGACTAGCATTTAAGTTTCAGGTTTTATATTCTTCGGAAAATGTATGGCAGCACAAGACCTTTTTTTTTCTTAACAACTTTCTATGTTTATAAGAGCAGAATTTAAAAATTTCCTTATTTTTGTGGCTTTGTCCCCCAATTTTGGCTTTGTCCAGATTTTTTGTGCTAAGAAGTTGAACTGTATTGCGTATGTGCTAGATGTTGGATCTGCCTGGTTGGGTACATACATCCAAATTGGGCATTGTACACTAGGATAGGTTTTGATGAATGTGATGTACAGTGGAACAGTGACCTTCCTTTGACCTAGGTTTTCTGTTTATAAGTTGTACAAACACAATGACTTCCTCACTACTGTAGATGCCATACTTCTGTGTTTATAAGTTGTACAAACACAGAATGACTTCCTCACTACTGTAGATGCTTGGTCAAAGGCTAAATTACTGTATCCCCAAATCCCTGACAACTGGGTGGGTATGGCTGGATTATCAATATAATTACCAGGGATCTGATTACCCAAATAATCCAATGTATGCATTTTTTGGCATTTAATTTTAGTCCATGGTGCTGACACTAGTTGCGTCTGTCAGCCCCTTCTTGGACAGAATTCTGTGATTTCTCCTTATTTGCAGTTGTTTGCAAATTTAATCAGCCAGAGGCCCTTAAATTTTGGCTCAACTTCACAAAAGCAGATGCCAAAAAGTAGTGGTCTTAAAGCCCAATCCCTGAGGGACTCTGCTGGTGACTGGCCTCAGTTTAGAGGTAGACTCCAAGTTTAAACTTCCTGAGTCCTGTCTGTAAGCCAGCTGGCTGTCCACTGGGTGACACAAGGGTTTATACCTAACCTCTTTAACCGTGTGTGGAGTGTTGTGTTAGAGGCCCTGGCAAGGTCAAGGTACGCAGTGTGAACAATTTTGCCCTTGTCCATTGCTTTGGTAACATTCTCAAAGTCCACCAGGTTGAGTGGGCATGACCTGCCCTTGACTGAAACCAAATTGGGTTTGGTCTACTGTCTGGAGGTTTCCCATGATGATTCTTTCACTGGTTTTGCATACGAGACCAGTGAAACTTATGGATTTGTAGTTTCCAGGGTCTGTAGATGGCCTGCCTTTGTCCAGAGGGATGATGGTTGCTGTTCTCCATTCATGAGACACGAAGCATGTTTAACCATAGCCTCCAAACAATGGTTCTAGAGGGCCTGATGTGTCATCCTTCATGCTGTTCAGAAGGCTGTCTAGGATATTGTCAGGCTCATCAATGCACTGTTCTTGACCTTGGGGCATTAAGGACCTATTCCCTACTGATAGGGGAGTTATTTGGTGCTTCTAATGTTAGATCTGAATTTGTCTGCCACTTGTTTGCCATAACTTTTGGCTTAGTGTTGGCTCCATTAACAATGAGCTCTGCACGCAGCTGTGTTTGAGGTTGTGGACATGGCTAAAGAATGCCTTTTGGTTTTTCTGCCCAGGGAAGCCAAATTTACCTCAAATTTGGATTTTGGTAGACTTTGAGTTGCTTATTTAGTTTTATCTTTCTGGGTACCACACCTCATAATTAGTCATAATTTTCTTCATTCTGTTGTACAGCCTATTCGATGCGATTCCACCAAGGTGGCTTTTTTCCTTTTATACTGTAGTCTTATCCTAGTTTCACTCTTTTTGCAGTCTAGTCAGTTACCTTGTCTTAACCTTTTACCCCTTCATCTGTACTGGACAGTATGTCATCTGTCAGCTTCTTGGGTATTTTGAGGCAGTGTAGTAACTGCCTCATACTTAACTGAAAACTCTGCTACCTCAATTATTCAGTTTGAGAGGTGCCAGTATTTAACTTGGAGGCTTCCTTCTCACTTCAGAACACGTTTGGTAAGCACAACATGCATATACAGCACTGAGCAGATTCACTAAACCAAGTAAGAGAACAGTGTTTAGGTTTGGAGGCTTAGGCAACGAAATTCTTAGTATACACAGCAATGCACCCACTTACACCCTTCACACCCACACCTAAGACTCGTACCTCTGAGTCACAATGGTGCAGACTCCAAGCCCTTATGGCCCACTGAGACTGCATCAAACCATGGTAATGTTTTAGCAGTAGATGAGCATGTTGTAAGGCATACAGACACCATGCTCACAAGACTGGATAAGAATAGGGTGACTGCTGTCTTTGGAGCCAGGATCCAGACTGTAGCAAGGGATCTTTGATACCTCTATCATGACAAATGGTTTGACCTGATAGTGGTCCATGTGGGGGTTAACAGCTTTAGACACACTCTACCCAAAGGAACATTCAGAAATATATGGTTGAGCTTACTGTGTGTCTGAAGCAGGAAAGATTCTAGTAGAGTGCTATTTTGCCTTCACCCAGAATGACGTTGAGATTTAAAAATAAGATAATTGGCTTTAATGATTGGCTATGCAGTTGGTGTCATTTAGGGGAATCCAGAATGTTAGCTTGGGATGAGATTGACTGCTCTTTCTGCTTTGCTAGGGCTGACCTGCACCACTTCACATTCTTGTTAAAGCCTTTACTCTCCCTGTATTGCCTGTTTTAGGCAGAGTCCATCTGATGGATATTCTAACCTAGTAAATTCTAATATTTATCATTTTAATGTAGCTCTACTCAGTGCCAGGAGTTTTGACAGATGTGCCGGAACTTAAGGCTCTCCTGCAACTTGAACACATCCATGTATGTGTAGTTAAGGAAACCTGTTATCAGAGTAATGAAAGCGCTCCTTGTATTCCATCACATCTTCAGACTTCCTGGCAATATGTGGAGGTGTATCAAGTTTTGTCAAGGATATCACCTCACAACCAATTCCTTGGGACACCATATGTGAAGTCCTAGAAGTCCAAATCACTATAAACAAGACTGATTACCACTTCATAGCCAGCTGTAAAAGTGTCCCTTATAAGTACAATAGCTATCTTAACATCTGAAATTCCCATTAAACCCAAGCCCTTTCTACTGGGGACTTCTAATTACCGATCAGTAAACTGCCTGACCTACACTGCCATTGGTTGTCATGCCCAGCACTTCCTTGATGTTACTAATGCTAACTTTAATAGTTACTCATCCTACTAGGGGCCCCAGTATCCTTCTGCTGAAATCCTCTGAAGGCTCCTTTTGCCAAGGCTGCTACCTGTGCTTCTAACTTCTAGTCCCACTTAAATAGTTGTATTGATAAGGCAGTCCCTATCCACAACAGATATGAGAAGTTTGAAAACAACCCCCTTGTGGTGGAATACCCATATAAATTCAGTAACTAGAGAAACTGCTTAATGCTTAGGAAGCTCAAAGCTGAGCCACTAAAATCAAAAATAACCAAGTCTATATTGAGGTAGGAGCGAGCACCAACGGTGTTTGGAAGTAGTCCACAGTAATGCAAACAAAACAGGAGTATGCCCAGGAGAAAAAACACTACTAGTCAGAGAATCTGGACACAAAGTAGGCACTGTAACTGGTGTAGAATCCAATCTGGACGCAAAGTAAGGCACTAACTGGTGTAGAATCCACTCTAGCGAACTTTAAAATTAACGCCACACAAATTTAAAAAAAAAAAAATGCGTTTTCGTCCAAGTATCATTCAGACTTCATCAGATAAATCATTGACGGTATTATAAAAATATGGTTTTACCATTAATCCACGATCCACAATTAAAATTTAAAGGTACATGAATACAAATGCACTTACATTAGTGTACCAACATTCAAAATACAATAAAGCCAAAAATTAAAAAACAAATTCCTTTTCCTTTTTATACTATTAAAATACATAAAATATTGAAATTGAATGAAAAACCTTGAACAAAATCTGCTTATATTAAATGTGCCAGGCTGGATTAATAAAAAAGGGGGGTGTATACATAGAATAAATCACATTTATAATTTGGCAGATTTTAACTTCAGTAAAGGTACTAATGAAATGGTATTTAGTCCAGGGGGCTTGTTGGCCTCCACCACAACCCTCCAAAAGGTATCCCTGTATTCTAATTTTGTTTCCCAGGGACCACCCCTAATGTTCCTGGGTATCATTTCTAAAGCAAAAAATAAAAACCTTGGCATTTGGACATTCCACGGTATGTCTAGAAAGGATGTTTCTGGTATTCCTGATCCTTGCATCATTTAGATGTTAGTAAATTCTACGTTATAATGGTCTTTTTTTCCCCACATAGAAAGCTTCACAGAAGGCACAGGTGGCAAAATAGTCTAGCCCCCGTGAGTTACAATTGGAATATACTTTGCCTACCAGAAGTTTATTCCAATTAAATTTAATGCCATTAAAACGTAGAAAGTCAGGTTGTGTTGGAGGCCAACAAGCCCCCTGGACTAAATGATACCATTTCATTAGTACCTTTACTGAAGTTAAGATCGGCTAAATTATAAATGTGATTTATTCTGTGTATGCACACACCCCCTTTTATTCATCCAGCCTGGCACATTTAATATCAAATAGTTTTTGTTCAAGGTTTTTCATTCAATTTCAATATTTTATTTGTATTTTAATAGTGCAAAAAGGAAATGGTATTTTTTTTTAAATTTTTGGCTTTATTGTATTTTGAATTTTGGTGCACTAATGTAAATGTATTTATATTCTTGTACCTTTAAATTTTAATTGTGGATTAACTGATTTATGGTATCATAAAAATGGGGTTTTACCATTAATGTATCTGAAGTCCGAGTGGTACTTGGATGAAAACGCATTTTTTTTAACTTTGTGTAGCGTTAATTGTAAAGTTTTGTCTGTTACGAGTGGATTCTACACCAGTTACAGTGCCTACTTTGTGTCCAGATTCTGTAGTCCACGGTAATGCACACTGACCTAAAGGAAATGGCTAATATCCTAGGTAAAAATTTTAGTGCAGACTTCACCTGTAGTTACGGCTATCTCCGATTCCACAATCCCAGCCACCCCCCTTCAGTTACTGTGGAACACGTTCTCTCAGCCCTTTCAAAAAACTGCTTCATCCATGGACCCTGACAGCATACCAGATTGCTGATTGCTAGTGGCAAATATGGCCTTTCTTAAACCCCTACATGACCTTTTTAATCTAGGCCTGTCTGGTTATATTCCTGAATCCTGGAAAACCGCCATTGTAGTCCTGGTACACAAGGGTAACCCAACCATGGAACCTTGTAACTACAGGCCCATTAGTCTCTCTAGCTTTGTATGCAAAGATATGGAGTGCATTCTCAGATTTCATTAATTTGAACATTGAAAATATCTTAACCCTGGACCGTCATTTTGGCTATATCAAAGGAAGGTCTTACCTCTGACCTCATTAATTTCTTTGAAAAAGTAACCAAAGTAGTGGATAGAGTTTTTTCTGTGCGTACAGCATATCTAGACCTGGCCAAGGCCTTTGATACTATTCCCCATTCAGGCATTGATGTGGCTGTAAATCTGAATATGAATCCTTATATTGTGTGGTGGGTAGCTAACTGGCTGTCTGACAACTTGTTAGAGTAACAGGTGCCGCTTCTGAAAGCAAAAAGTTACCAGTGGTGTACCACATGGCTCAGATGTTCATCGTATTTCACTGTTGCAGTCATTACATTTGGGTAATCCTGCTGGTAGGTTGATCTCAGTCGACCCGAATTCCAAAGTCTTGGGTCCGGCGTCGGCTGTAGTCGCCCCTTCCCTGACGTCAGGTCGTTAGGGGTATAAAAGAAGCAGCCGACTCCATTTTCTTTAGTCTTTCTTGCCACACGGTGCCCGAAGCAGAAGCAGTTCGCAAGTGCCTGTTGGCAGACTCCTGAGATTTTCGAGTTCGAATTTCAGATCCGAAGTCTTCTATAAAGCTAAGTACCCCGTTGGGGAAACTTTTTTCTTGCTCCAGAACCGATGTCAGAAAAAGTTTAATAATTGTATTTCTTGTGGGAAGCAAATACCTCATAAGGACTTTCATTCTTACTGTATTCCTTGCCTAGGCCCTGATCATAATTTTCTGGGTTGTCTGTTTTGTGCTAGATTTAACCAACGCACTATTAAGCGTCTGTATGATTTTGCTTTAAATTACTTTGGACGCAGATTTTATTATCCAGAAATGTCATCGGAATGCCGCTGGAAGCTCAAAGTATTGGAGCCTCGGACGCTAATCCTTCAGATGGGTTCGTAGCCGCTGAGCAGGCACCGGCTTCTGGGGGTGTATTCAGACCCAAACACCTATACATTAAACAGACTTCAAAGGTTAAGACTAAAGCACCTTCAGAGGCAAAGAAGCAACCTCAAGAGCCACTTGGACAGGCCTCCATGCCCAAAAAACAGATGCTTCAAAATGGCTGAAGGCTTGATTGCCTTGATCAGGGGTTCCCATCCCCCTCCTGATAAGAGGCCTAGGCAAGAGACTGACTATGAATCTTCTGATCAGGTTTCCATTTCTTCTGATGGGGAATATTCTTCCCCCCTGAGGATTTTGATGCTGAAGAATCCATACCTTCAGCTTCTCCTCCTGAGGATTACTCTCTTGGGGAAACCTTACATACCGTGAGGGAGCATTTCCACTGGGAGAGAAGATTTTCAGTGTCTAAAAAGAGGCTCAGGGATTTCCTGTTATTACCTCAGCACAAGCCACTAGCCATCCCTCCTGTGTTGGACATTGTAGATGTGTTTTCGGAGTCTAGCCTTACTCCTGACTCCTTACCTCCAGCTCCTGTTAAGCCTGAATGATATTACAGGGTTCCTGACTCACAAATTCCTTTTTAAAAACCCTGCTGCAGATCCATAAACCATTTCTCAGGGTCCCAAGGGTGTTAAGGCTTCCACTGCAAAAAACCCTACCCCTTCTGATAGGGATTCCAGGGCTCTGGATAGATGGGGAAAAGGTTTACACATCTGCTGCCTTGGCTGTAAGGGCCTTAAACTGTCAGTTTCATATGCTCAAGTATCAGCAACATGTCATGGCATTGCTTAAACAGAAAATGTTATTAAATTCTGAATGTGCAGAAAACAAGGAAATGCAGGATATATTGCATGCAGCTGAACAAGTTGGAAAGCATACTTTGCAATGTGGTTTTGCACTTTTTTCTCAAAATTGGCACATTATAACCCAGGACAAGTGGGTTCTAAATATCATATCACAAGGCTACAAGTTCCATTTCCATACCCTGCCAAAGACAAACGGCTGGCCAGATCTGCCAAAAAATCAGTGGGCAGAGGCACAAAAACAGGTCTCATCCCTCATGAGCATGAGGGCCTTTCAACAAGTGCCAGAGCAAGAGCGGGGACAAGGATTTTACTCAAGCCTGTTCTTGGTACCCAGAAAGTACAAGGCCTGGAGGCCAGTACTGGACCTATCGATTCTGAGCACATTCCTGGATATACCAAAATTCAAAATGCTGACTTTGCAGCAGCTAATGCCCATGCTGGGCAAGAATGCTTGGCTTGTAACTTTAGACCTAAGAGGCATACCTGCATGTCCCAATCAGACAAATATGCAGAAGATACTTCAGATTCAAGGCTGGCTCAATGCATTACCAATTCTCTGCACTGCCCTTTGGCTTATCTGCTGCGCCCGGGGTCTTTACAAAGTGCCTGGCACCAGTAATTGCATTCTGCAGACAGAGGAAAACAAATATATCCATACTTGGATGACTGTCTAATTCAAGCAGAGAACAAGGACATTCTTCTACAGCATCTGGCATTTGTGAAAAAACTTCTAACATGCCTAGGGTACACAGTCAATGAAAAGAAATCAAAACTGGTACCCTCTCAAGAGATAATATTCCTGGGTGCAAGCTTAAATACAACTCCCCAGATGGCTCATCTCATGCCAAACAGACAACTAACTACCTACTTCAAAATGTTAGCAACAAAGGCCCAGTTATCTGCAAGAAAAATTCTGCAGGCTTTGGGTTTCATGGCATCCTGCATCCTACTAATTCCATATGAAAGACTGCATATGAGGAAACTTCAATGGTACCTAAAAAGTGTTTGGACTCAACATTGCCACAGCCTGGAAACTATAATTACTCTCATTCCCAGCCTGCAACAGGAGTTTTGATGGTGGGCAAAGGCTTGTCACCAAAAACAAGGGACAGCCGTTCACATTACCCCCTGCCAGGCAGACACTAACAGATGCGTCAGATTATGCCTGGGGGGCCCACATGGCAGGAAGATGCATTCAGGAACATGGACCTCAAACATAAAGCATCTACATATCAATCAGAGATGCTAGCTGTTCAAAATGCCCTGACAGCCTTCAAGGACCTTCTTCAACCAGGACAACTACTGATAGACAGACAACACCACGGTCATGTGGTATATAAACCAGTAGGAGGGCACGCATTCTTACCCCCTTTACAGACTAGCCATGGTTCTGTGGGACACAGCATTGACTTACCAAGTACATCTGCAGGCACAATTTCTGCCAGGAAGGAGAAATACTCTGGCAGACGAACTAAGCAGAAACCTCATGGATCCCTGCGAGTGGCAGCTGGATGCACAAGTCTTCAGCATGATAAAGAAATGGGGATGCCCGGACATGAATCTCTTTGCCTCCCCTCACAACTACCAACTAAAGAGAGCCTTCAGCTGGAAAAACCTGTCAGTGTATGCCTTTCCCCCTCTGCCTCTCCTCCCCAAGGTACTCCTACAGGTCAGTCAGGAGAAGCCAAAGATGATACTGATTGCACCAGACTGGCCCCGCCAGCACTGGTACCCAATATTAAGGAGTTTGTCTCAATGCCCAGCTTGGACCCTACCTTAAGTACCGCATCTACCGTCCCAGCAAAACAATCGGATCCTGCACAGCCAGCTCAGGACTTTAAACCTGGCACCATGGCAGATAATGTAGTCATACAAAACACACCTCTCAGCAAAGCTGCGATGGATGTAATTTTGGAAGCCAGAAGGCCTAGTACTAGAAAATCTTATGCTGGAAAATGGAAGAGATTCTGTGCTTGGAACCAGGCACAAGGAACAGCTGTGCCAAATATTCCTCAGATTTTACAATACTTAACTGAGATGCTGAACAAAGGCCTATCTTTCTCTATTAAAATTCATGCCTCTGCCATTTTGGCTCATTACAATGCAGAGCCACCAATTTTTTCTCATCCCTTAGTAAAACAGTACCTCAGAGGAGCCAACAATTTAAGGCCTCCAAGGAGATCACCAATGCCTGCATGGGACCTCAACTATGTCTTGGAAAAACTTACTCTGCCTCCTTTTGGGCCAGCTGCTACTGCCGATTTAAAATTTATATCTTGGAAAACAGCTCTGCTCCTAGCAATAACTTCTGCAAGACTAGTTTCAGAGCTACAGGCACTCATGGCTGTGGAACTTTTTATCCGGACAGGGGCTCCCTGAGGACAAACCCAACATTTATGCCTAAAGTGGTGTCCAGTGTGGCTCTTAACCAAACCATTCATCTGCCAACTTTTTATCCAAATCCACAGAACAAGGGGGGAAAGAATTCTGCATTCTTTGGACGTACACAGCTTAGATTCTACTTGGACAGAACCAAAGTTTTCAGAAAAAGAGCAGTTACTAGTGGCATATGCTGCAGGATCACAAGGAAAGGCTATCTCAAAGCAGATGATTTCAAAATGGATAGGCCACTGCATTTGTTTCTGCTACTTATACCATGGCAAGCCAGTGCCTAAGGGCATTAAGCCACATTCCACCAGAGCTGCAGCCACTTCAGCAGCCTTTCTCAGGAGTACAAACCAAGGACATTTTAGAGGCCGCTACTTGAGTTCAGTGCACACCTTTACAAAGCACTATCATCTGCCACTCTACTCTGAATCCAGAGCAGGCTTTCACTGCTGTTCTGCGGTGTCTCATAGCCGCTCCTAATGCTGTTTAGCCCCAGCCTCCCAACCATAGCTTTGGGAATCTACCCAAATGTAATGACTGCAACAGTGAAATACGAAGAACATAGTACAGTTGTGTACACTTACCATAAATGTAGATGTTCGAGTGTATTCACTGTTGCAGTCCAAGTTACCCACCCGCCATCCCCCCTTTTTCTTCTGATGGAACCTATCTTTCCTTCTCTGATTTATACAACCTGTGTGGTGTATTTGCTGGTGGATGAAGGTAAAGTTTATATTGTTGCCTGTTAATTTATATATAGATAAATTGACTACCCTTTTGGGGGGGCACCTGACATCTGGGGCAAGAAAAACTAAAGAAAATGGCGTCGGCGGCTGCTTTTATGCCCCTGACGGGGAAGGGGCAACGACAGCCAACGCAGGACCCAAGACTTTGGAATTCAGGCCAACTGAGGGAAACCTGCCAGCAGGATTACCCAAATGTATTGACTGCAACAGTGAATACACTAACATCTACATTTATGGTAAGTGTACACAACTGTACTTTTTGGACCGTGTTCTCTTTGGCATAACTCTCAGACTGACAGCACTTCTGAACTATGGCTATCTTAAGTTTGCAGATATAAATTAGGTGTTTGATTTTCAAGGGACTCACAATTGCTCCAGTGTGGCTTAGACCAAGTTAACACTTGGTGCAAAGGCAATTATCTCAGTGTGAAAAAAGTAGCATAGCTCATTTGGTAAACAGAACAGTTTTACTGCATAGGAAGTGCACCCATCCAGTCAGACACCCTTACTGGCCTCAAATCTTATGACCTTTCTCTGTACTGAATCTCTTGCAAACTCCTTTAAGATCTGTCTAGCCTTTTGTAGGATGGAAGATCCAACCCCATTTGATATCCTGTGCCTCCTCAGTAGTGGTACATCAAATGCTCAGTTAAAGGAAGTAAACCATCAGCAGGTAAGACTGATAGATTCATATCCCAATGTATCCCTCTCGTCCAGAACAAATTTCCACTAATCACGTAGAGTAGCACCCTTTCCACCTTCAGAGTAAACCTAGGTAATGGGATGGGAAGCCTCAAATTCTGATTCTTCCCTTTGAGTAAGGTTTTTTGGCTAGGCTTAAAACGGTCTGCAGACTGCCTTGTGCATATATTGGAACCTTTCCTGTTGAGCTGCATTTCTAATTATGCCTCCCTACCTTGCTGTTTCCACCAATTTTCATATACCTTTCTGGAGTCTTCTCTTCCCTCCCTTTTTCTAGCTCAGGATTTTTTCTATCCTTCTACCCTTTCTCAATCTCATTTCTGCCATTGTTCCTTCCCCTGTCTGGGCTTTCTTCCACATTTGCCATTTCTGCATTGTTTACTTCCCTTTCCACTGACCCTATCCTGCCATTTGATCCATCATGCGTCTTGCTTAGTCTCCTATTGATTCCGGTTTCTTCCATTTTCTTATCACCTTTCCTGAAATCATAATCAACTCTACTATCTCCTTTCTTCCTCTTGTAATTTTGATTTTTTGTAACAAGTTTTTGCTAATTTTCAACTTCTTGGGAACCTTTCCTCTCAGTAACTGCAGATCCTGGTTTTATGTACAGTTTCCTACAGCTCCAGAATAAGTCCATGTCTGTCTTCCCAGCCCCTCCACTCCTGGTAACATTGTAACCAATCTTGTCAGATCAAAAAGACTATGCAGGCATTTCCATGTAAATGTTATGAATTTGCAGATTTCAGATGTATGTACAGGTAGTTTCAACATATGTTCCTTTTCCTTTCTCTGTTTGTATTTGAGTCTCCTACATTCTTTCCTTGTTTTTGCCTCTCAACCATCTATTCTCTTCCTTCAGCAAACCCTTAGTTGGGCTTCCTTATGTTCTTTAATCTTTTTCTTGGACAGTAGCCTTGCATTGTCTTACACTCAACTTGCGTTTTTCCATTCTGCTCCATTTACTTTGCATTCTCTGTTACTCCCATTCAACTTGTCTGCTAGCTGAAATTCTTCAGTTATTCCCATGTTTTTATTTTCTCTCCTGTTGCTTGGAACTAATGTTAACTTATATTTTTTTCCATTTCCATCCAACTCTCCGTTTCTTCCATATTTGATCACCTTGTAGAAATCACTTTCTATTTTCCCCCCACTCTTTCTTGCCGCTGCATATTCAATACCATCTGAGCTTCCTTAATCCAGGATAGCCAACTCAATTTGCTTTAGACTTTCAGTAATGTCTACATCTGTTTTCCAGCTTTCTTCCCTCTCCCATAGCATCTTTTATCCATCTGTTAATCATTCCATGTCAGCTAGTCTTAAAAGGTTTACTATCCCATTTTTTCCATCCCAAACACTCTGGTTGCTTTACTTTTTTTCAGTAACTCTCTGGTAATTTTAGAGCTTGCCCCTATGCGAACTGTGGGACGATGCACATCTGCAAAAGCACAATTGTTTGCTCTGTTCATTTTAATAGCTTTCCATATCTATATTTAACAACGTACACTTCAGAGATTCATCAGCCATGTGTTTTAGCCAGACACCTAGAAATGTAATCTTCCCAAATCGCCTCTTTCCCCTCGTCTTCCCTCCTGTTCACCACTACCTTTTTCTCGCATGATCTTGTATCCTGATTTTTATCCAAACTCAGTATGGCAGAATAGGTTGCATTTATGCTGCAACCCTGTTGTACATGAGCTTTCTTTGTAATTTCCATTTCTACAAAATGTAACAATCATCAAATGTATGTAGTTAAAGGTAAATAGAAATGTAACTACTGTGTTTAACTGGAATTAAGTATAAGGTATTGTAAACAATTGAAGCTTTTCTACCCAAGTCTCACTAACAATGGGCACTGCCCAGTTGGAGTTTCTCAGTAAACAAGCCCTGTAAGTTGTCTCAACTCAGTTTTTCCTCTGAGCATTTATCCTTTTTTATTTCCTAATTGTCTGTCAGAGGCTCTGTTACAGTGCAAATAAGAGCAGTAATAACCTACCTTGTCATCTTTTCTGTAACCACCATTTCTGATGGGATCTAACCCTTATCTTCACTCTTACTGTTGCCCCATTGTAGCCTGACCTTATTGCATCTATCCATTTTGCTGGGAACCCCATCCTTCTGGTCGCTCAAATATCTTCCTCACAGATCTTTTCAGTGTCCAAGTGCTCTCTCTCACACACTTCCATTATTACTAATACAGGATATCTGCTGTCCTCCACAAACCTCTTTTGATCTTTACGAATGAAACTTGGCAGAGTATTCCTCGATCTTTCTGCTTGTACTTGCATGAAGCATTTATAATTATGGTTTAATATAGAAGCTGATCTGTTGGAGGCAGGCAAGATCCCTTCCCTCTTAAATCCACTGTCTCTAACTTTTGTAACTCGTACTTCCATAGGCAAGCTATATTTTTTCTTTCTTGCCATTGTCCATCTTCTCTCTCTCTGCTATGTTAACCTTATTTCTCCCTCATCTAATCGTTCTGGTTATTTCCACCCTCTTTCCTTTCCCCTTCTGTCATCCCCTTTTTCTCATTTTCTACGTGGGGTTGGGGTGTTGTCAACTATCATCTTTCTAAATGTAATGCTTCTTTTCTACCTTCGACAGTTATGCCCGACTGTCCCAGGTCTTGTCTCTCAATCCATCCGTCTCTCTGCTGGATGCCCTCGTTTCCTCTTACTTTCTGTTCATACCAAATCTTCACCAGATTGTCTTCCGTCTTTCTGCACAATGTTCTCTTTCCACTACTGTTTAATTGGAGCTACTTTATCTGCTTTATCCTCATTTTTCTGTCCTACAGTGTGCATACTACTATGTGCCTTAGGGACTTCATCTCTCCTTTAGTCTGTCTTTTATATACAACCTTTGGAAGAGTAGGGTGGTAGTGTGCAGAGGACGTAAAATGTCATACCTTTCAATTGAGTTAAGATCCAGTATACCTAACTATTTCATAAGGTTTCCGTTAAAAAGAAATGGACTTCTGCTTTGAACTTATTTTGAGATGTTAATTAAGCAGGCTTGTCTTATGCCCTTGTATGACTCTGAACTTTGAACTCTAATCATCCCAGCAAGTGCCACTCTATTTCTGCCCCACGATATTTCAAAGTACAACTCGTTGATTTAAATTTCTTTTAAAGAAAATGCTAAATGTAGGAGCGGAATTGCTGGACAGAGACATCATATAGGAGGTAGTTCTTTCAGCTCTATCAGTCTTGAATGGATGAATATGAAGAAATTCAAGCTGGCAAAATTGTGTTCTAGGAGAAACTGCTCTAGCTGATGTTTTTTGAAAGGTTGTGGATGCATAGGTTATTCAATTTGAAACGTCTCCCTTATGATTTTCTTTACTAGGCAATATCACAGGAGACAAGTACCTTTTTGGGGGCAAGCTTGGAGTGCACTCTGGTTAAGTGACATGCTCTGCTTAGTCTTGACAGCAGGCAAATAGAGGATGAGTGTACCGAATCCTGGAAGTGTATAGATCTGTAGTAGTAGGACTGTAATCTCATCTGCAGACCTCACAAGCTCTAAACATAATGAACGTTTTAAAACACGAGGAGAAGCCTAAAGTGGGTTTCCTGCTTAGTTTAGCAGAAGCCTGTTGTCAGGTGAGAATGGAAATTAAACTAGAAGTAGAAAAAAATCAGGCAGCAACTGAATGTGCTAGCGAAAAAAATAAGGATTGGATGAGAGGGAAAGTAATGTGGAAAAGACATAAATATTGTAGCAAGTATAAAGATCTCCAGGGACAACCTCATGTCTATCAAAATTTGACGAATGGCTAAGGAGTGAAGAACTCGGACCAAAAGATGAAAGGTTTATGGTGACCCAGGATAGTGGACCATGTACATGTTGGTTTACAAAGTCCACTGAACATGGAGAAAAATGCATTTTTTTAATCCCACATCTTGTTGCTGGGTGAGTGATACACTTATGGCAGAGGGCATGTATACTGGAAGGCACCAATGTGAGGCAAGACTGTTGCATTGGGAAATGTGGAAACACTACAATACTGACATAATTGATGCATTGGAAAGAAGCCACAAAGTATTGTAGAAAATGTTTCACATTGATCATTTGAAATTGCTACTCTCAATGTGTTGCTTACAGACAGTCATAAGATACCAGGATTTGCTGGCAGAAACGAGAGCAGTGTGGAAGGAGGATAGCCAAACTGTTCCAGTAGTAGGAGCAGCAAAATGGATCTCATTAAAAATTTAGTCATATTTAGATATGCTACTTGTAAATGTAACTCCATATGAATTTCAGGAGTAGTCTGTTCTGGGCACATTGTGGTTGCTAAATAGAACACTTTTGTCTAACATCAAAGATTGAAACAGTAGTAATTTCATGAACTTTAATCATACCCAGAAGAAAGAATGGAGTCCATTCATGTCAAGGTATTAGAAACCAAAAGCCTTGGAGAAATTAAACTGAGACTGCAGTGCGCACACATGCTAGTGAGTTGTAGGTGGTCTGATGTCAGTGAACCTCAGAGCAAGAGCAGTCTTTGAAAGGCAGTGTAATACTGGTCTTTCTCTATTGTGCAGTGACCTCGGAATGAGAATAAAAGATGGGGTGGGAACATAGGTTCATAGGCGTTTACTTGGCTAATGACCACAAGTGCATTTTTAAACCTAGCCATGCATCCCAAATCTGACAAGTTTTGATACCCATGATAAGTGTTAAGCAGGGCCTGTGAGATGAACCATTTACAGGTTACCTATATGCATTAGAGATACAGGTGCTAAACCAGGAATGAATTTGTTTTCCCATCCATTTGTCCAAGTTGCACTTAAATTGGGTTAGGGAGGAACTCTGCTTACATGGATGGGGGAGCCTGTTCCATAGACTGGGTAGTCTCTGGGATATATGCCTGTCTCCAGCAGGTCCTATTTTATCATAGCAAGGTTCAGGTCTTTAGAATGGGTAATTGTGGTACTGTTTGTTGATATGCAGGTCCATCAGTGTGGGGTTTGACAATGCCCTGTATGCCAGGCAGATATCTCCCCTCAAAAACCTGTAGGAAACAATACAGGGATGGGACCTTAAGGTGGTCTGCATAGGACAGGATGTGAGGAATGTGTGTAGATGTTCAGGTTGTTGGATATGCCTGGTTTAGGTACATACCAAATGTACTTGATAGGTCTGATGAATGCTGACTACAGTGGAACAATGACTTCCTTAGACTTGGATGTGGTGCCTTTGTTTATAAGTTGCGCAACATAGAATGATTTCCTCACCACTGTGCACACTTGATCAAAGGCTCAATTACTATGTTTGTCCCCAAGTCCCTGACAAGTGGGTCAACTCTGAGGTGTGTTAATAGTTACCAGAGATGGATGACTTCCAAAAGGATACTGTTATGCATTTCTTGGCAGCATTTCTTGGCATTTAGTTTTAGTCTATGGCTCTGACACCAGTTTGTCTGCATCAGCCCCTCCTGTAAAACATTTGTGTGAGAGATTCAGTGACCACTCCTAATTTGCAGTAGTCTGCAAGTTGTCAGCCAGAGACCACTGACATTGGCCTTCACATCTGAGAAGTAAATGCCAAAAAGGAGTGGTCCAAGGACTGATCCTTGAGGGACTCCTCTTGTGACTGGCCTCTTTGTAGAAGTGGACTTCCCAGTTCTAACTTCCTGGGTCCTGTCTGTGAGCCAGTTGGCTATTCACTGGGTGACATATGCGTTTGTACCTAACCACTTGAGTTTGCCAATGCCCAAGTGGGGTATTGTCAAATGCCTTGGCCAGGTTGAGTAGGCATGATCTGCCCTTGACAAAACCAAGCTGATTTGGGTCCAGTATCTGGAGGTTTTACTATCTTTACTATATCTCTGTCATCTCCATGGTGATTCTTTCCATGGCTTTACATACAAGACTAATGAGACTTATGGGCCTGTAGTTCCCAGGGTCTGTAGATGGCCCACCTTTGTGCAGAGGGATGACTATTGCCTTTTTTCATTCTTGAGGCACAAAGCCTGTTTGGAGGCTATAGTTAAATAGTTATTCCAGAGGCCCTGATAGGTCATGTTTCATGCTATTTAAAAGGCATCAGTGGATATTGTTGATGCAGTGTTCTTGGTCTTAGAGAAAGCCTTAAGGACCTGTTCCTTAGTGATAGTAGGGGGAGTTGTATTTGGTATTTCCTGAGGGAAGGTTTAGGGGGAGAGAGGAGTAAAGTTGGAGCTGAATTTATCAGACCGGAGGTTTGCTTATCTTCTGACTTGGTGTAGGTGGCTCCATTTACAATGAGCTCTGTGCACAATTGTGTATTGCCTTTCAGGTTGCGGACATAGCTAAAGAATGCTTTCTGGTTGTCCTTGGCCTGGGAGGCCAAACTTGCCTCAAATTTGGCTTTGGTAGACTTTGTCCTCTGAGTTTAGTTTGAGTGTTTTTATCCTGCTGGGTGCACCTGCTAAGTTTTTCCATGGTTGTCTTCCTCCTGTTATACGTCTGATTTTATTCCACTGGGGTGGCTTGTTTTTGAGAGTTCTATGCTTTATCCTGGTGGGTACAGCTGCCTCTCTGCAGCTATTAACATGTTTGTACAAGGTTTCTGTGAACTGTTCTACATAGGCAGAAGTGTTCTCAGGGTTTATGGGGGCTTGAAATTTTGCCAGGTTCTCACTTAGCAGGAGGTTAGCTTTAGAATAGTTTGTGAATATTCCTGGTTTAGTTGGGGGTCCAGGATTTATTTTTACTTCAAAGGAGATCATTTTGCGGTTTAAATTTACCAGGGGGTGTGCAGCAGGCTTATATATTAGTGAGGACCAGATCCAGTATGGTTGCACCCCTGGTTGGTGCATTGACCATCTGGTCCAGGGAGTTTGTTTACAAAATCCAAGCATTTCTGTTTCTGTACATTTGATGTTGCGTAGGATTCCCAGTTAATTGTGGGGGTAATTTAATTCACCCATGAATATGGTGTTAGGCTGGATGGTTAGTGTTTCTAATAAGTTTAAGTACATGGTATGGGTTTCCTGGGTTATAGAGGGGGACCTATAGCTTACAAGGAAGTGGTATTGGACTGGATTTTACCTATGGTGATTTGAACATGGAGCAGCTCAAGTGCATTATCCTGTTTGACCAGCCTTGAAGTATATGTTTGATGTAAATAGATACCTCCACCTTTAGTCCCTGCATGTGAAGTAGCTGGTCTAAATGTGTGGAAGACATTATAACCTTGCACTGTTGGTGTGCCTTCTGACTTTAAACCATGACTCAGTGACTGCACAGACATCCGCATTCTCTAGGGCAAAGAGAGCTGCTAGGGAGTGGAGTTTTTTGTTTAGGTTCCAAGCATTGAGCAGTAATGCCTTTAGATTTTCTTGGTTTTGATTTGCTATGTTAGAAGTACTTTTAGTTTGGTATTTCCTAAAAAAGGCACTATGGAGGAAGACTGTTTTAGTGAATATTCGAAAGCCTAGAGGGAACAGGTGTAGACCATCCCTGGCAAAGCAGCACTGTCCCCTATAGTGCCTGTTTTAGGCAAGGTCCAAATGACAAATTGACCACCGTAACACAGGCAAGCAAAATCTGAGGCGAATGCTACTCAACGCTAGAAGTCGAAATCTCAAAATGCACTCCCTCAAGGCACTGCTTTAAAATGGAGAACATTGATATCTGTGCAGTGACTGAGACCTGGTTCAAGGATCCAGAGTGCACCCCTGCATTACCAGGCTATAACTCATTATCACACTTCAACCATATAACCTGGACTGGAACTGCAAAGGCGGAGGTGTGCCCAAATTCATTAAGGATCTCAACACCTCCGGGCCAGTTGCTCAGCATAATGCATCCGAGGTTATCTAAATGCAACTAACTCTAACTCTGGGCAAAATTATAATCCAAATTGTAGCTTGCTACAGATCCCCCATGCCCCAGGATTCCCACTCTCTTCTTGATGTACTGGAAAATGTTAGGGTTCAACCAAACACCCTAATAATGGGTGATTTCAACTACCCCACCATTAAGTAGGAAAACTACTCTTGTATCAATTCCCTTCGCTCAACGCTTTCTGGATTTCATAAATTCCAATACCCTGGATCAACTTATCCACACCCCACCAGGAGCAACAATGTCCTAGACCTAGTCATTACCAACATGAGTGACCGGTATTCCACACCAGAAGTGAAATCCTCGGTCACATTCGACCATAAGCTAATCACCTTAGATATCCACATCCCACCCCACCCCCCATTAAGGAACCACGGTAAAACATTTCTCCAAAGCCAACTTCATGCTTAAGACAGAAGTGGCAAACTTCATGACTCCCATGTAGATGGACAATACAGTTACGACTGCTGAATCCTACACAAATGCACTCTATAAGCACTTGCACGAGTGCATGGATCGTGCTATCCCAAACAGAACCAAGACGCTATCCTCCAAAAAAAAAAAAAAAAAAAAAGCCAGTCTGGTGGTCCCCTGCCATAAACACACTACAACAGAAGGAAGAAACTGTTGCAAAAGAGTAAAATCCCACGAGTGAAGGAGATCCCTGGTCAGCCTCAGTAAGAAGCCAAGATCCCTTATGAGATCCTCCAAAGCTAGCTACCAAAACAAAATTGCCACTGATTCTAAGGACAACTAGAGAGCATTCTATAGCTATGTCAGGATTCTCAATAGCAACATCCAGATCTGCTCTTGAGTTACAGCACAACGGCATGAAAATTACAGAACCAAATGATATTGCCAACATCCTGGTAGGTTCAGTGCTAACTTTACCCCCCCCCCCCCCGTCACCCCTTAAATGGCTCATATCTATACAGGAAGAATGAAGAGAGAGTCCATGTAATCACAACTACGCAGGTAAAAGCTGCACACTCTAAAGCCAAAAACATAACATCCATGGGACTGGACAACATCCCAGGCTGCGTTTTACACGAACTTCAGAACAAACTGACTCCCTCCCTAAGCATGTTCAGTCATAGCCTCACATCAGGCTTTGTGCCCACTGAATGGCGCACAGCAACAGTTATCCCACCCCACAAAGGGGGAGCTACCACTGATCACTGCTACTATCGCCCTATTAGCCTGACGAGCATGGTTTGTAAGGCCATGGAACGTGTCATCATGGAACTCATAAACTAAGACATTGGTAACCTCCAAACTCTGAACCCCACCCAGTTCGGGTTTGTGAAAGGCAGATGTCTCCTGAACCTGATCGACTGAGGCAGTCACCAAAGCTGTAGATGAGGGCAAGGTGGTTCACACAACCTTTCTTGATCTTGCCAAGGCTTTCAACACCATCCCCCATTCTGGAATTATAGATGCTCACTAAACTAGGTATAAATCCTTGCATCACAAGATGGGTTGCCAACTGGCTTACTGACAGATCCCACACTGTAAAAGTCGCAGACTCCAAATCTGACTTTAAATCAGTGACAAGTGGAGTACCACAGGGTTCAGTCCTGGGACCTCTCCAGTTTGGTAGCTACTTCTCTGAAGTACAGGCTAACATACAGAATGCCTTTGGCTAATGAAGTTTGCAGATGACTGCAAACTAGGAGCCATAGTAGAGTCCCCAGTTAATATGGACATCCTACAGAATGGCCTCAGAGACAGATGCCTGGTGTCATTGATATGGCCTCATTCTCAATGCCAAAAAATGCGTTGTCATCCCCTTTGGTAAAAACTCTGTACCCATGAACTGTCATAGATGGCAGTCTACATAAGACCTTGGGACCCAAGTGGACAGTACCCTCCTTTTGATCACACCACAGTAGTCAGGAAATCCTTCTGTGTGGCACACATCACAAAAGGGTTCCCATCCAGGAAATGGTAATTGTTCCCCTGTACTCGACACTCGTTAGACCCATTGTAGAGTACAACACCCCTTTTGGAATGTACCTCACAAGACATCTGCAGCAGCTGGCAAAGCCACAGAAGTACCTCACAGAGGATTACTGGCCTCAAGCAGATACTGTATACTGACCATCTCAAAAAAACTCTAGCTTTACTCCGTAGCATATCGCGTACTCCAAGGTGATCTTTGCCTAACATATAAAGCTATGTCAAACCCAGAGCTGTTGGACATGCTGCACCTAAAGAAATCCCAGTCCCTCTGAGCTACACGCTCTAGGGACCTAAACCTTGTCACCACAATAAACAGACATGCTGGAGGGATAAATTCCTGTCCCAGAGACTTCCCATACGCTGGAACAAGCTACCCATCTATGTCGAGCAAAGTTCCTCATTAGCACTCTTCAAGAAAAATCTTTCAGTGGATGGGAAATATGAAATACACCCCAGGGATCACTTCTGTGTCTCTGCTCGACAGGGACACAGGAAAATAACCAACTTGGGTGGCGTAAGCCAGGGGAACCTTGTTGGATAGGCTTACCCTTGGGCCAATAGCCTAGTACCTAACTATGAACCTATGGTCCGACCATCTCCTATGCTGACAAATATTGCACCCTCTTAGAATGACACCAGAAATTAAGCCAGTTATTAGTCAGTCATCTTGTTTTGTATTGTGCCGTCATCCTTGGAGAAGGTAAAATGCTGCTCAGTATTAGGCTCATACCAGCCTGAGACTGTCATTCCGAGAGCTCTATGATGCGTCTCTTCATATAGTCTAGGGCGGTATGTCTCTGGTCATTTACTCCCACATGGACTGTGGCCTATTAGATGTGCAGGCTGAGTTATTTACCACCTGTAAACAGCACTTGTTACAAGCAAATTAGATACAGATATTGCTAACCTGTGTACTTTCTGAGAATGCGTGATCTGGTTGTCATTTACAAGCTTGTTTGACGTTTAGTGGGATACAAGCTTCAATGAACATAAATTGTAATATTTTGTGAAGGATTTAATTTACGGTTACTGCTTGAAACCATTTTTAAGTTTATTTTTCCCCCATTTCAGGTGCCAGTTGAAAGAGGAATACTTCTGGTCTTGTGCTTTTCTATTCTGTTTATTGCAACACAGTTCAGCAAGCTTAGATATTTTCAGGAATCTCCATAGTAAACATTGTGTAGGGAAAAATCCGTTCTCCAGTATCAGTTTGTTGAAACATAGTAATGGGAGATGGTGCTTAATCCAAGAAAATTAAAATGATTAGTTGCTGTATTTCTTTAAATGTTCTTTGGGAGGATGGGGTGTCAGTCAAAATACATTCTACTTAGGCAATAGCAGCTCCCTTTGCTGGCTCTTAATCTTTGTGCCACATGAAACTTCATATTGCTGACATTTGCATTCTGTTTTCTTTGTAGAATAATGTGGCCAAAGCAGCTGAGAACCCTGCTACTTCAGTAGGAGAGAACACAGCTGAATAAATCCTCTTGTCAGGCTCCAGTGACACCTGTACCACCAGTCAGGTAAGATGTGCAAGAACACTTATGCTTTATGGGTACTCTATATTCACTAAACAAGCATATAAACCTTTAAGATTTTATTGTAGAATTTGGACTTAAAATTGGAAAGCCCCACTGGCTAGTTGATATTAAAAAGTGTTGAATTAATGGGATCTATGTTTAATTGAAGAAAATATTCATTTTTAGGATTTTAATCGTCTACTAAACATTGAAACTCCTGTTTGTATTGCCATTTCATCATATATCAAATCATCATGGTTATAGTTGGCCAATATCGTGAGCGTCCAGTGATGCTGTCAACTAAAACTAATCAAAAGTCATGTTCTTAAAAACACCTTCTGAATTGCACACTATATAAAAATATAGAACATGTTTTATATGTGAATACCTTTAAATTGTGATCATAAAGTACACTCGCATATTTCTTTTAAAAACATTTCCAGTTATCACAACACATTGCTTTGCAGACATAACCATAACTTAACAGGTACAAAAGGCGGTGTCTGTGAATACAGCTACACTTTTAACAGAACAGCTACAGCTGTAATAAAGGATTGCACATCGTAATTCTCTTAAATCACTATTTGTAAACGTCTTTCAACAGTTTCCAGTTTCTTTGGAGAAGGCGGGGCAATCAGCCAACAACTGCAGACTTTACTCATCCGCTCTAATTTTCTCCCTCACTAACACAAGTAACAGCGGGAATGTCAAAATTCTCTTACCTAGCAAGTAATGCACTCTCCTATGTCATCCAACTTGGTTTTGAGCACAAGTCATTAAAGGAGGAAATATTCCAAAAGTTGATTGGAAACCTTAAGCACAAATGGAACTAAGAGTATGTACTTTACGTGGTCGACCTAGCACATGCATGTTTGTGAAAAAGTAAGGATATCTTTACATTCAACTGGGAGCACTGTGTAAAGATCATAAAATGCAGAAACAACCTCATCTTCATTTAAGAATGACAGAACTACAAGTTTTTTTATAGCAAGCTGAAATTCTACAGATTTATACAGAGCTGACAATCCTAGAACTTGCACTTTTTGCCAAATGTTCTGGGCAAAGTGAAACCGCTTTTACATTCAACATTATTAATGTCACTTTTAATGCTCTTAATAGCTGCCATTTCAAAGTCACACCATACACACTTTACAAATACGTTCAAGTTGCATTCTGAGATTAAATGCAAAATGTACTCCCACATATAGTTGCAAGCTTGTTATGATTTTTACTCATTAAACAGTACACTAGAGGTAAACACTTCATACTACCTCCATATGCAATTGATCAATGTATGCTGTACAGTCGGCAAAAACTTCCCTTAATTATGTGTACCATATTGCTGAACTGCATAGGTCAGTTAAATTCTCCTTTGTAGAAAACAGTAACACATGCAAATTGCTGTGAACATCTGCCATTCGTTTCTGAATAAACGTGCAACTTTTCAACTGACCGTTACTAACAGCAGTATACTTAGAGGTGTGCAAGTTTTACTGTCTAACATCATCTTTCTACATCTAAGATTAACTTGCTGAACTATGCATCTTCTAGCAGGAAGAGCTACTGCAATCTCTTACGATGTACTAGCAATGACCTCTACAATTAAATCGGGTACATCTCTACATGACACAGGTTTTACGTTTAAATGTTCACATGTTTAGTTTTCTACTTCACTTGCATCAGTCACATGTTGATGCTTTACTGATTTTTAACAATTCCTCTGTCACATACACTTCAGTTATAGCTCCTCCCTGTCACATACACTTCAGTTATAGCTCTTCCCTTGACACCTTTCGGATAACTTTTGACAGCAACACCAATACTTTTCTTTCACTATCCTTTCAATTGTTTTAATATTGTAAAGTACCATAACAGAAGAGTACGGAGTGCCTTACGCACAATCTAAAGTTAGAGGAACACTACTTGTGTACCACATCTCTCTAAGATTGAAGCAAACTACATATTATCTATGTAGCTTAAAGTATAATACATTCTCTCCAAGAAAAAAAACATTTAATAGTTTAACATAAGGGCCAGATTCAATAAAGCCTACACTTTATATTTATTACTATCACATTTTTTGTGCTTTCTCAGGTTCATAGAATACTAGGCTATTGGCCCGGAGGCCCTTATAAGCCTAGCCAAGAATTTTCCCCATGTTCCCTCAAAATCAGCACCTGTTTCCCCTGTTCAGCAGGTGGGATCCCAGGGGTGTATTTTCAGTTTCCCATCCAGTCGTTCAGGTTCTCTGTTAGAGGGCCAGAGAGGTACGCTGCTTGACATGGAGAGGGAGTCTATTCTACAGATGGGGGGGGGGGTCCTTTGGGACACAAATCTATCCCGCTAACAAGTTCCATTAATGTCACAGACCAGGTTAAGGCCTTGTGTGTGGGTTGTGTGCAGACCTCTCAACCAATCGGGGACAAATTTCAACAGAGTCGGTGACAACTCAAGAAAAAATTGGGGATAATCAGGGACACTTTTAAAATATTAGTGCTATTAACTTGAAACATTGACAAAATCAGAGCATATGAATTAATACACATTTTCTGAAGTAAAAGTCTATAACTCTTAATTATTGTCATTATTCATTAAGTGTAATTCACCACCTTTCCTCCAAAAGTCACTGGTTTTAAGAGGGATTAAGAGGGACAGAGCTAAAATTTGAGTCAATCAGGGACGTCCCTGAAAATTGGGGACAGTTGAGAGGTATGGTTGTGAGTGGAGTTCGACTTGCAGATATGCAGCAACTTCAAGACTGTTTCTGAGATGGCCTAGTTCCAAGGTGGGTTATTACAAGCAATTACCCCATGTGCGAATCAAACCATGTACCTTGTGCCTATAAGGTGGCCACCTTAACCACTATCCCAACCACCCACCCTCTTAACTTCCTGAAGACATGGTTCATAGATTAGTATTGGACTACCTGTCCTTAAGGACCATTTTAAGCCTAGACTGTTATTCCATGTGAGAATCAAACCCTGTACCTTATGCTTGTAAAGTAACCACCTTAATTATACCAACATCCCATCCCAGATGCATTTTGGAAGAGTCCTAGATTAAAACGAGGCGATCTGCCCTTGTGGGCCATTTTAAGCCTAGCCAATTACCCCCTGTAAGAATTTAATGCTGCACCTTGCGTTTGTAAGGTAAACAACTTAACATCATTCCAACATGGACAAAATGAACACCTGCCAAGTTTTGAACCCAGGCCCCGCTCACCTATAGCCCCACTGCCTTAACCCACCAGGCCACACCGATCTAGTCACTCAGATTAGTGTACTACACTTTGTGGTAACCTTTGAGTCCCTGTCGGTATGCAAAGTTGCAAGAATATCAGTAGGAAAACTAAAATTAGGAGGAAATGGGTGTGAGTTGTCTGTTCACTTAGAACGTTGTACACGTTGAATCCCAGGGACAATTTTAATACATAATTAATCTTTAAAGTGCAGTACTTCTGCAAATAAAGAATGGCACACTTGCTATGAAGTATAGACATATTACTTATTTCCTTGCAGATGGCCAACTATGACTATTTGATTGAATTTACGATGAAATGCCTATACAACGAACGAGTTTTGCTTAGTATACAATTAAAAGCCGTTCAGATATTTTCTTCGATTAAACATGGACTCTAATGTACTGGGAGGGCCTGGTAAAGTATACTCACAGCATGAAATCAATGTGTTGTGACTAGAAGCGCTTCTTGTAGTTAGAAGTTTTCTGCTCTATATCCGGGGCTTTTAAACCAAATCAGAGCAAAAAAAAGTGCAATCAGAAGACCACTAAAATGTAAACTGACTTCTGCTTTTAGCTTTCACTTTTCCTCACCATTTCTTTCCATTTTGTCTTATTTTGAAGCAACCACAGTGCTTCAGAAAAGCACAGGCAAGAGCAAGCAAGCAGAAAGCCACTTAATTTTAAGCTGCTTCTGCTTGTACTTCTGCAGTGTCATTCTTTTTTGTAAAGCCACAGCTATTTTTTTTTCTGCTCACAAGTACAGCAGTACCTACAAGGGGCTGGACCAGCTGCTATGAGGTACACAAGCAGATGGCATTGCAACTACCATTAAGTCCATGTGCTGCTGTCATGGCAACATAGGTCTCAACCTGCTGTCTAAGAGGGCAGTCTGGAACATTGACCATAGCAATGTGTGACCATCAAAATGTGGAGCACCCTATTTTCTCACTGAAAAGCATACCTTGACCATGGCAATGGCCTTTCAATAAAAATATACACATTGGGTTGCGCACACATACATTCGTTCACCCTTGTCATACTTCTCAACTACCCAGAATTTTGCAAGAATTCCCAAATTTTTGCCTCATATTTTTGGTCTGTTCCTCAAAGTTTTTCTGGCAAATCAGAAGAATGAAATAAGATAAACAAATGCGAGTTTCAGATTTCTTTCAGATCATGTATGATGAAAATAAAACCTGTTCTAACAACTTGCTAAGTTTATAAGAGCACAGTTTAAAAATTGTTCATTTTTTGTGGTTTTAGCTATTGGTTTTGTCCAGATTTCTTACTCTAGGAGATTGAGAGGTAGCTGTTTAGAGAGAGGAAAAAAATAAAACTGAAGCAAAACAGTAAATCTGAAGTAGTTGACTTCATTTGTCAGTAACCTTTGGGATTCGGATCAGAGCCGGCAATCTTTCACAGCTTAGATCCAAGCTCCTAGCTCCTCCCCTTCACCTATAATCCTCTGCCATCTCTGACTGACCTCGGATCTAGTTTGCCGCGCTTCTGTCAGCAGCTAGATTTTTGAGCTCCTGGTTTGTAGGGTCTTCGGAGTGATCAGTGAGTTTTAAAACTTTTTTTACTATCTTTTTTTATTATCTTTAAGTGTGCGAGTGTTTTTGTGGTCAGGCTTCCCTTTTTAACTGATACCTTTTAGTTAAACGTACCCTCCCCTTCGCTGGTGCATAGCTTCTGTGTTGTGTTTGGGGTCTAACGAGTGGGTTTTTTCTTTAAGATGTCTGAGGCCCCAAAACCCATTTTTTCTAAGTGCACCGAGTGTGGCCATAAGCTCTCCCCAGTGGATGGCCACACTTGGTGTGTTTGGTGCCTTGGGGTTGAACACCTTTCCTCTGGGTGTTCCATCTGCGCTGCGTTCAACCCCAGGGCACTGAAGGACCGGAGGTAGAAACTGATCCTAGCAGGACTTTTGCCCCCGGATTCGGCTTCGGCCTCCGGTGCTTCTGTGGCCTCCATACCCTGCTCTGGTGGTGGCCACTCCTGCCTCTCTCCCTCCGGTCGGAACTCAAAAACTCCCGCTGCAGCTCCGGAGGAGAGGGAGGCCAGGAAATAAAGGAGGGAGAAGCACCACAAGCGACGGGCCGAGGCCTCCGCTTTGGCTTCCCTGGCTAAGCGGTCTTCTCCCTCCAGGGCTTCCCTGTCTCCTCCTCCTCGGATCGGGTTACCGTGCTTCTCACCGGGCCCTGAGGAGGAGGAGACCCAATCTCGGTCAAGGTCATCGAGGTGGCATTCCCGGCCAGCCTCTGTGCCCTCGAGATTGACCTTTAGCCTTTCCGACACAGATTTGGACTGGATGATGCAAAGGTTTCTCCAGGCCCACCTGCAGATGGGAGTGCTCCTGCCTCTCCCCCCTCCCCCTCTGGGGGGGGGGGCTCGACACCTTTCTTTGCCCCGATAGCTCCTTCTCCGACCCGCTTCCCGGGTTCGGAGCCGAGCAGCCTTGGAGCCGGAGGTGGATCGGCGCAGACTCTTTCCTCGAGCCTGTTGGGCCTGTTTTTGTTGGATCCGGGCTCTCGGAGCTATGGGCTGAGCGTCGGATCCGAGGGAATCTGTGTGTCTTCGGCTCCGTCTAGGTCGGAAAACACTGGTCCGTCAGATCCGATGGCTTCGGTGCCAACCCCGATCCGTCCATTGGATCAGAGTGAGGGTTTGCTCTCGGATCCCAGAGAGAGCGGCTCTCCCTCTGCTTTTGATGTGGTGGAGAGGGCACTGTAGAGTGCTTCCAGGCCCCCGGTCCTTGCTTCGGCTCCACCCCGCACTCCCTCTCTGTTGGGTCCGGTTTCCATCACCAGGCCCCAGGGACAGCCTGCTTCGATGTCCCAGGTCGTTCCCTTGGAGCAGGACGTGGCTGGTGAGACGTCCTTGGACAGCCCCCCCCCCCCCCCGAGGACATTCCTCACAAGCGAAAGTGCAAGAGGAGGAACGTGAACTCCCCAGAGTCCTTGACTGATGACACGGATTTGGATGAAGGGGAAGGCTCCCCTAGGTCACCCCCCGAGGATGTCTCCTTCGGAGACATCATGGAAATGCTCAGGATAAGAGGGGGGTGGTCTGCCCCCAAGACTTCCTCGGACGAATCCGTGTTCCTAGAGGCATTCGAAGCAGGCCTGTCTACCTCTTAGGTGTCCCCTCCGCCCGACCCCTTAGTGGACCTTATTTACCACTAGGGTGTGGAAGGAGCTGGACACTGTGGAGCCAGTCCCCAAACGCCTGGATAAAATCCTTAGTCCGCCCTCCGAGAGGTCCCATTGGAGCAAGGGGCCCCCCCCCCAGTAGATGCCATGTTGGTGGCGGCGGCCACTAAGAGGGAATTAGCTCAGGAGAGCCCCTCTGTCCATCCACCGAGCATGGAGTCTCATTTGATGGACCGTTTAGGGAAGCGGGCTTTTAGTTCAGCAACCTTCTCAGTGAGGTCTCTGAACTACATGGCGCATGTTATTCGACTGCAGCTGGACCTTATCAAAGAGTACGCTGCGTCGCCCCTGGAGTCCATGTCTGTGGAGGACAAGCGGTTGTACTCCACTGGGATGACCACTCTCTGGTCCATATCTAACACCTCTATGTGGCTGTTGTCCCACGCCACAGAGGGAGCCGCTAGAGCCAGCGGAACAGGCCTCGTCATGTGGTGTCAGGCCTGGCTCCGGCATTGCGATTTTGCGGAACCCTTCAAGGCGTCATTTTCAAATGCCCCTTTCAATGGTTCTGCCCTGTTTGGCAAGACCGTTCGTGAGACTTTGGTCCAGAGCGAAAAGGACGGGAAGACATCTGCTGTCTGAGTCCGCTTCTCTGCTCCCCAGAGGTCCTTCTCCAAGAACCAAAAGGGACAGAAGAAGATGTGGTTCCGGAAGTCGCAACAATCCCAGTCCGCTCCGGACCCCCAGTCCTTCCGTGGCAGAGGAGGACAGGGTGGATGCCGCCCTAGAGGCAGAGGGGGCCCGAGGAATGGTGGGTCCAGGGAAGCTTTCTCTGACCAGCCCACCCAGCGACCCTGAGGGGTTGCCCGACTGCTCCTCTCTGGAGGCAGTCGGGGGATGCTTTTCGAGGCACCTGGCAGCTTGGGAGTCCATCACGACAGACCGCTGGGTGCTTCGCATCATATCCAGAGGATACCAAATTCCCTTCTCTCACCCCTCACCAACCCAAACGCCTCCCCGACGTCCCACCCGATCAGAGGGAGGCTGCAGCTGTGGAAATTCAGCAGCTCTTAGGAAAAAGAGCCATCCAACACATCTCCCCAGACCAGTTCAGATCGGGTTACTACTCCAGGTTCTTTTTGATGCCAAAAAAGACTGGGGACCTAAGGCCAATCCTCGATCTCTCCCTCCTGAACCTGTCAGTAACCAAAGAAAAGTTCTGGATGGTCACCCTTCAATCCATTCTCCCCCTGTTGTGGGAGAGCGACTGGATGTGCTCGATTAGACTTCAAGGATGCGTATTACCACATTTTGATGGACAAGCGATCCAGGAGGTTTCTCCGCTTTTGGCTAGGAGCCGGTCATCAGTTCAGGGTCCTTCCCTTCGGTCTCACCTCAGCCCCCAGGGTGTTCAAGGTATTAGCAGTGATAGCGGCCCACCTGAGGCTTCAGGGAATGCAGGTGTTTCCATACCTAGACGACTGGCTCCTGACCGCCCCAACAAGGCATCTACTCTGCTCAGCCAGGAATTACTTTCTCCACCTTGCTCCCCGGTTGGGGATCACCGTCAACATGGACAAATCCTTTCTCAACCCCACTCGGGTGATAGACTTTATCGGGGCCAGATTAGACACCAACAACTTACTAGCCTTCTTAACCACCGATAGACTTCACGCCCTGAGGCTACATGTGTGGGCCATTTTACTATCTGCTCCCCCGGCGGGATTGGTCCTGAGGGCACTGGGCTCCATGGTGGTTGCAATTACCCTGCTCCCCATGGCTCGCCTGAACATGAGGGTTTTGCAGTGGACTCAAAGTCCAATGGTCCTTCCATCAATACCCTCGGTCACCCCATTCCCCTCAGCAAGGCTTGCAGAAGGGCTCTCGCATGGTGGTTACAATCACCGGACCTCCAAGCTGACGCCCTTTCTCCATGGCCCCTCCACTAGCCACGGTGACCACACATGCCTCCCGCCTCAGGTGGGGTGGGGGGGCATTATGCGGGCAGGACGGTCCAAGGCACGTGGAACGATAGAGACCTCATTGCATATAAATGTTCTAGAGATGAGGGCTGTGTTGTTGTTGCAAGCACTTCAGAGCCTTCTTCCTACAGGAACAGTTGCAGTTCAGTCAGACAACATGTCGGTCTGGTACATCAACAAACAGGGGGGAACCAGGTCCTACCCACTCTGTCGAAGCTATGAGTGTGGGAATGGGTGATCACCAACCGCTTTCTTATTGCAACGCACATTCTAGGACGGTCCAACATCCTGGCGGACAAACTCAGTCGCACCATACTGTCTCCTTACGAGTGGTCTCTCAATCCCCAGGTAGCGAAGCGGATATTTGCTGTATGGGGACAACCCTGTTGCAATCTCTTCGCCTCTCCTTCAGACACGAAATGCAACAGCTACTTCGCTCGAATTCCCCCCACCGGGGAATTCCCGAGAGACGCTCTGGTGCATGCTTGGCCTCCTGGTCTTCTCTATGCTTTCCCGCCTCTACCTCTGATGCTGAAACTTCTACAGAAAGCCAGTCGGTTGGGGAGCAAAATGATCCTCATTGCCCCATTCTGGCCTCGTCAAGCATGGTTCCCTTACCTCTGGTCTCATCTGGAGAATCCACCTTGGATTCTAGATCCCCTTCTGGATCTGATTTCCCACCCCCTAGGCCTCCTAGCCCCCAACCTGGACAATCTCAAGCTTACGGCTTGGTTGCTTCAGTTCCACTCGTAGCTGGGACTCCCGGTATCTCCTCCCCAGTTAAAGCTATCCTAGTAGCAGCACACAAGCCCTCTACTAGGAAAGTCTATAGGTGTAAATGGAAACGTTTCGCTATTTGGGCGAGCGTCAGTACCTAGACCCTTTCACAGCTCCGTTGCCCTCCGTCTTGGATTTTTTTTTCAGGGCTTTTTCATCAGGGGGCTAGCTGTTCCACAGTCAGTTCAACTAGCAGCTATCTCTCATTACCACATGGGGCATGAACTGGGTCCATTGATCACCTCGAAGTTATGTAAGACCTTTCTGAAGGGCACCTTCTTACTCAGACCTCCAGTAAAGGAAGTAGTGCCTCCCTGGAATTTGACGTTAGTACTCCAGGCCTTGACAGCTCCCCCCTTTAAACCTGCAACTTCAGCTGATCTCAAACATTTGTCATGGAAAACAGCCTTTCTCGTTGCTATTACTTCAGCTAGGAGGGTTTCTTTCCAAGCCCTGTGTGTAAAACCTCCTTATTTGACCTTCCACAAGGATAGGGTTTACCTCAGGACCAATCCCTCATTCCTTCCTATGATTGCTTCAGAGGCAAATATTAACCAATCTATTAATCTGCCAGTTTTCTTTCCTGAATACCAGAACAAAGGAGAATACAAACTGCATAGACAGCTGCGTTTTTACATTCATAGAACGGCTGGTCATAGACAATCTGACCAGTTGTTCGTCTCTTTTTGCCAAATTTAATTTAGGCAAATCTGTGTCGAAGGCCACCTTGTCGAGGTGGATTTCACAATGCATTCTTTTGGCTTATGAGAGTTCTGGCAGGCCCGCACCTCAGGGAGTCCGTGCTCACTCTACTCGGTCCATGTCTACTTCTGCTGCTTTTCGGGCTAGAATACCCCTGGATGATATTTGCTCAGCAGCCACTTGGGCTTCACCTCATACCTTCATCAACCATTATAAATTGGATATCATCTCTAGAGGGAGAGCATCCTTTGGCTCTGCAGTGCTCCGGAACATCCTTCCATGAAGGCCGCCCAAGGTACAGGTAGCTGGGGACTCTGTCTCAAAGGTTGCTGACAAATGAAGTCAACAACTTCAGATTAAGAAGTTATGTACTCACCATAACGTTCCATCTGAGTAGGTGGACTTCATTTGTCTGCAACTATCCCACCCTCCTTCCCCCTGACCTTCGGATGTTTTTTGGCCAGAAGTCTTTACTCTGCCCTTTTAAGGAAGGTAGTTAGTTTCCTTTTTCAGTCTTTTTGGTTATGGGCAAACTTGATCTGAGGTCAGTCGGGGATGGCAGGGGATTATGGGTGAAGGGGAGGAGCTAGGAGCTCGGATCTAAGCTGTGAAAGATTGCCGGCTCGGATCCGAGGTCGGATCCGAATCTCAAAGGTTGCAGACAAATGAAGTCCACCTACTCAGATGGAACGTTATGGTGAGTACATAACTTCTTAACTACAATACCAGCAGTTAAAAGGATTCCTTTTAACTGCTGGTATTGCAGTTATTTAATTTGATACTGTTTTGCTTATATTTCCTTCAATTTTAGTTTTTTCTCCCTGTCTTTTAAACATGGTTTTCCACAACCACTCCTACACACATGGTCACGTATTTGGGAGCTCTCATTGACTATCAGTCTATCTATCTATTGTCCTCTAACAGTTTGATTCTCATACTGCAATGGTGATTGGCTGTAATTTCAGAATGAGCCAGTCAAAAACTGTAGCACAGCCAGCGCTGTTCAGTGTTGAACAGTGGGGTAGTAGCTATTTGGTTTGTATGCCACAATGTCGATTGGCACTAATTGTGGTATACAAACCTATCAAATGCTGTCTAGTGGAGCCAAAGCTGTTCAATGCGGAACAGCAGAACAGTGGGTTTGCTTGTGGTAGAATAATGTTGTGTTCCACATAATCCGGAGCACTTGGCTCCACAGCATGGCAATGGGACCAGAATTAAACTGTCAAGGATAAACAAGGTATCAACATGCAAAACTCTTGAGTCTGTGTGCACTTGCCTCTATTTGTGTTTGTATACACACATCTTGAGTAGATATTAAATACTTGTGACTTTTTTATATTTGGATGCAAAATACATATTTCTGTTCTACACATTATTAGCTGAACTATTTTCAGTCCAAATGTTCCCACAAAGAATGACCTGACGTCAGGATTGAACTCTGAACCCTAGTTAAAAGCAATGTGCTGCCTTCTTATGGCATAGAGTTTGTCTGTGATATCCCTCTGCACATACCCTTGGTAATCATTCCTTCAATCCAAAGGTCTGGTCAGATTTTTACTTTTCTTTGGGTATGACTTTGGTATTCATGTGGACTGCCAAAGGCCTGAAGGTGGGCAGCCATGTCTATCGCATTGTCATTGGGACTCCTGTTTGTTGCCAAGTGTTTCAATGCTCAGAATTTTGAACTGGATGCAGGTATCCTGAGTTTTTAGCAAGAGAGAAGTTGTATTGTGCTTTCTATGTTTTTGGTCACTGACTATTCACAGAGAACATCTCCCGATGTCCTTCAAGAATGCAACTGCAGTCCTTACATACGGGTTGTCCTGCCTCAGGCAGCCCTCGGTCGGCCGGATTCCAAAGTCTGGGTCCGACGTCGGCTGATGTCGCCTCCTCCCCGACGTCATAGCGGCCGGGGTATAAAAGTGTCAGCCGACACCATCTTCCTCAGTCTTTCTTGCCGCGCGGTGCCCGAAGCAGAAGCAGTTCGCAAGTGCCGGTCGGTCAGCTCCTGTGTGTTTCGTATCCGAAGTCATCAAAAAAGCTAAGTACCCCGTTGGGGATCTTTTTCTTGCCTCAGCCGATGTCAGAAAAAACTGAAAAAGTTAATAACTGTCTTGTGGTAAACAAATACCTCATAAGGATTTCCATTCTTACTGCCTCCCCTGCCTTGGCCCAGACCACGACGTCTCGGCCTGTGCTTGCTTCAATAAGCGCACACTCAGGTGCCGGGCAGAGTTTGCTGAAGACTTTTTTGGCGACAAATTCTCCTATACCATGCCGTCGGAACAACCGACAACTCATATTTCCAAAAACCGGAAGGACCGGGACCGACCTCCTCGGCCCGCGACTTCCACTGACTCCACGCCAAAAATTACCGCGAGTCCATTGGCCCCTTTTGAGGCGGTTCTTCCACCGCTCCGGACCGACGACGACGCTTTACCGATCACTCCGGCCCCCGAGCCGGTGCAAGTGGTTGATTTTCCTCCAGATTCTGAAGCCCAAGATTTACCGGAGACCATACCAGTGGACAAGGTTACTCCAGCACATGGGGCAGCTAGGCCCCCTATGTTTATCAAGGCCTACACACGTGCTAAGGCTGCTAGCCAGGCTAAGTCTCACCCTCCTAAAGCTCTGCCTCAGTCCACTTCTGATAAACAAATCATGTCCGTAGCTGCAGATTTAATTTCCTTAATCAGAGGCTCTCAGGCCCATCCTGAAAGAGGATCTCAGCCACCTTCTGACAAAAGGCCCAGGGTGGAGCATACTGACACCTCTTCTTCAGATGAAGTCTCTGGTGACTCTGATCACTCTGATACCCAGGAAGAGTCCTTCCAGGCCTACGAGGATTCTGATGCGGAGGATTCAATTCCCTCTGCCTCCCCTCCTGAGGATATTTCTTTTGGGGAAGTTCTTCACTCCATGAGGGAGCACTTTCAGTGGCAAGGCCAGGAATACTCCGATTCCAGGAAGCAGCTTCGTACCTTCCTTAAGCTACCACAACACAGGCCTTTAGCTATCCCTCCAGTGCTTGATGTTCTGGATGATGTGTATTCAGATTTGAGTGCTTCTGATTCTCTCCCTCCTGCTCCTGTCAAGCCGGACAGATACTACAGGGTTCCTGAAACTCAAACATTTCTTTAAGGCCCATGCTGTTGATCTAGAAACAATTTCACAGGGCCCCAAAGGGGTGACTACATCCACGGCCAAGAATCCCTTGCCCTCAGACAGGGAAGCTCGGTCCCTGGAGAGGTGGGGCAAAAAAGTTTATACCTCAACCACTCTGGCTATGAGAGCCCTCAATTGCCTTTTTCATATGTTTCAGTATCAGGATTTCTTGATGGATGACTTACAGAAAAAGTTAGCCTCTCCTGAGCCTTTAGATAGGAAGGCCTTGCAGGATGTGGTTCACAACACACAGCAGGTTAGCAACCTTTTTCTTCAGTGTGGATATGATGCATTGGAAGCTTCATGTAGGGCAGCTATGACAGGGGCCGTCATACGTAGACATGCATGGTTAAAAGAACAGCCATTACCAGATCATGTTAAAGCCAAGCTTCTAGATGCACCTCTGGAAAAGCACAAGCTATTTGGTACTAATGCTCAGGAAGTGTTGAAATCAATTGAGGAAAAGGCTAAATCAGTGCAAACAGTCAAGGATTTCCTCCAGGTTCAGCCTCCTAGGTTCAGCAGGAATTGGCCTTCTAAGAATTGGTCCTTTCCGGACACTGACAAATTTCAAAGGGGAAAAAACAGGCGTGCCCGAGGAAGAGGGCAATACAGAGGCTCCTACAAGGGACGCTAATGGCAACCGACTAATCAGAGAGGTGGCGCAGCGACTTCCCTTGCCCCACAGGGACAATCACAATGACTTGCCTTTGACACCGCCGACCAAGGCTCAGAGAAGCACCTTTAGGCGGAAAATTATCCTTATTTTCAAAAAACTGGCACATTTCAACAAAGGACAAATGGATTCTGGACATAATAGACCAAGGCTACAGGTTCCACTTCCATACGTTACCAACAAGACAAGGCATGCCAAACCTGCCACAAAATCAAAGGGCAGAGGCATTCGAACAAATTTCAAAAATGAAACAAATCAAAGCAATAGAAAAGGTTCCTCCTCAGGAACAAGGCCAGGGATTTTACTCAAGACTGTTCCTTGTTCCAAGAAAAGAAAGGCAATGGAGACCTATACTGGACTTGTCCGCTCTAAACACTTTTCTCATTGTACCAAAATTCAAAATGCTGACGTTACAGCAACTCCTTCCCATGCTGGGCAAGGGGTCTTGGCTGGTTACTCTGGACCTCAAGGAGGCATACCTGCATGTCCCAATCAGACACAGTTGCAGAAGATACCTCAGATTTCTTGCAGGGTCAGAGCATTATCAATTCTCAGCATTGCCTTTGGCTTATCTACTGCGCCCAGAGTATTCACGAAATGCCTGGCATCAGTAATTGCACATTGCAGACTCCAGGGGATACAAATATACCCTTACCTGGACAACTGCCTTATACAAGCGGACAGCAAGCAAGCCTTGACAAAAAACTTGAATTATGTCATTCACTTACTACAGGCTTTGGGATACACAGTCAACTTACAAAAATCAAGACTACTGCCATCCCACCAAATAACTTTTCTAGGAGCCAAACTAGACACAGAATCTCAAATGGCTTACCTCACAGAAGAGAAGCAAGAACAACTACCTCATTACTTCAAAAGCCTAGCAAAGCTCACCCAGATGACTGCAAGGAAAATCCTGTAGGCCCTGGGTTTCATGGCATCTTGCATTCTACTAATTCCACTGGCAAGACTACATAGAACTACAATGGTACCTAAAAAGCTTATGGTCTCAACACAGCCACAACTTAGAAGCAATTATCCCACTCATCCCATGTCTACAAAGGGAATTCTTGTGGTGGGCCCAAGCAAGCCAGTTAAACAAAGGTATGCCTTTCAACAAGCCTCAAACAAGCCAAACCATTACAACAGACGCCTCAGACCATGGATGGGGGCACACATGGAGGGCAGATGTATTCAAGGGCAGTGGACTCCCCAGGAAGTACATCTGCACATCAATCAAAAAGAGATGTTAGCAGTAATGCATGCAATCGAGGCCTTCAGAAAAAATCTTCAGCAAGGTCATCTATTAATAAAGACAGACAACACCACTGTTATGTGGTACATAAACAAGCAGGGAGGTACTCATTCTTACCCCCTTTGCAGACTAACAATGACTCTTTGGGAAAAATCCCTGAAACTGAACATACAGCTACAATCCCAGTTTGTTCCGGGCAGGGACAATGTTCTAGCGGACAGTCTAAGCAGAAACATTCTGGATCCACACGAATGAATGTTGCATCCAGACATTTTTTGCACAAATAACTTCTGCATGGGGGAGGCCGGACGTAGACCTCTTTGCCTCCCACCTCAATCATCTGAAAAAGTTCTGCACGAGGTCACATCATCCACAAGCCTGGAGAATAGATGCTCTCTCATTCAGCTGGAATTCTCTAACAATCTATGCATTCCCACCTCTACCATTGATGACCAAGGTGTTACTGAAGATCAAAGCAGAGCAACCGAAAAGCATCTTAATAGCTCCAGATTGGCCAAGACAGCACTGGCATCCTCTGCTAAGGAGCATAACTTGCACCAAACCGTGGACCCTGCCTCTGTGGTCTCCACTCTTGACTCAGCACAATTACAGGACGGTTCATCCAAACCTGCAAACTCTGCGGCTGACAGCTTGGAGGGTCCCATGATTTCTCCACATATCTTTCTCCAAGGAAGTTCAACAGATATTATTAGAAGCACGCAGACCTTCCACCAGAAAAGCTTATTCAGCCAAGTGGAAGAGATTCAGCATCTGGAATACCAACAGGGGACAGGATGCATCAGTAATGAACATTCCACAGATATTGGAATACTTGGCGGACATGCTGTGCATAATGGACTTTCCTATTCTTCCATAAAAATACACGCTTCAGCAATTGCAGCAAGATACAACACCGATCCTCCTGTGTTCTCACATCCTTTGCTAAGACAATTTCTAAGAGGGGTAAAGAATATCAAACCTCCCAGAAAACCACCAGTGCCTGCATGGGACCTCAATTTTGTGTTGGAAAAATTAACTCTTCCTCCCTTTGAGCCAGCAGTATCTGCAGAATTGCAATTTCTTTCCTGGAAAACAGTTTTCCTGTTAGCAATAACCTCAGCAAGGAGAGTTTCAGAGTTACAGGCCCTCATGGCAGTACCTCCATTCCTCATTTTTCATCAGGACAGGGTTTCTTTAAGAACCAATCCTTCTTTTATGCCAAAAGTGATTTCAAGGGTGTCTCTAAATCAAGCAATTCACCTGCCTACTTTCTTCCCCAATCCTCAAAATAAAGGGGAAAAGCTACTGCACACTTTGGACATTCACAGACAACTACGCTACTACTTGGACAGAACAAAGGCCAACAGAATGTCTGACCAACTATTTGTAGCTTACGCTCCTGGAGTACAAGGAAAAGCAATTTCCAAGCAAACAATTTCAAAATGGATTGGACATCGCATCAGGTTTTGTTATTCCTACCATGGAAAGGGTGTGCCAGCCAATGTCAGACCACACTCCACCAGAGCTACAGCCACCTCCACAGCCTTCCTAAGAGGGGTGGCTACAAAGGACATTCTAGAAGCTGCTACATGGAGCTCCGTGCATACATTTTCCAAGCACTACAACCTCCCTTTATATTCCAGATCCCGAGCAGGCTTTGCTTCGGCAGTCCTGCAGGGCATTTTAGCTACACCATCCCTATCTTAGAGCCTACCACCCCCAGCTTGGCTATGGTATTCAACCCATATGTAAGGACTGCAGTTGCATTCTTGAAGGACATAGTACAGTTTTGTACCTACCATAAATGTAGATGTCCGATAGACATGCAACTGCAGTCAGGTTTTCCCTCCCTCCTTCCCCTCTGTGCATTGGGTCCACTTTCCTCCTTTTATACTTAGCTGGGGATATCTGTTATGGTGCATCTGTTTATTGCTATTGTGTATGTCTGGAATTTTTTTTAATCCAGTTCTAATTTTAGCCTTCCTCGGAGGGCACCTGGCATCTGGGGCAAGAAACACTGAGGAAGATGGCGTCGGCTGATACTTTTATACCCCGGCCGCTATGACGTCGGGGAGGAGGCAACATCAGCCGACGTCGGACCCAGACTTTGGAATCTGGCCGACCGAGGGCTGCCTGAGGCAGGACAACCCATATGTAAGGACTGCAGTTGCATATCTATCGGACCTCTACATTTATGGTAGGTACAAAACTGTACTTTTTATCTCTACTTGGTACTGGCATGGGTATAACTGATAGCTCTTTACATTAGACAGCTGGCCAGCAGTTTCCAGCTTATCCAGTATTTTCTAATTTTAATCTACTTATTTGACTTTATGGAATCTTGTATTGGTGTTTGATACTAGTTTAATCTTTGTTCCTGTGCCTTTTTTGAGCACGTTGTAGTATCTGCCAAGAACAATAATGATCAATAGAAATGACTATTAAAAGCCTGCAGAAATACAGAATGTCTTAATTAAAACTAGAAGCAGGTTTAATAAATAGAACAATTGTCTGTGCCTTATATTTTAACCAGCCAAGCGCATTGCAAATAATGTCTTCTTAATAGATGATCCAAAGCTCATAGTTTCCCATGAATGGGAGGATGTCTAGCTGCTTTGAGTTTTTTACACACATGAAGCAACACAGTGAAGTCCATAGTAACCACCTTCCAGCACCAAAAAGCAGTGCAGAAACATCTAGTGATACCTTAATTTGCCTGTTGCTAATTCCTGAAAGCTAAAACCTTGCATAAAATAAAGGAGGAATCTATCCTGTGCTTGCTACAATATTGACTTTTACAAATATTTTAACAAAGCACAATATCATATCAATGTAGCTTGCATCTTGCTGTGTGCCTTTGTCCTTGCCCCTGTGGGTGAGAATTTTAAGACCGGTTCATTAGGTGCACTTATTTTGGAAGCGCAGAAATGTAAGAGTAGGTTCTACCTTAATATTTGATGTATTCAAATGCACGAGTCCTAGACATTTTGCAAAAGATAAAACAAAATGAGAGCAAGTAGAAGGCAAATCTGCAGGAAGTAATAACATCACCAACATGGATGGATGGCTATTTGAACTCTGCAAAAAAAGCATGCTGTGTACATGTCAAGCCATGTCTGACAAGCGAGTGTTACATATCACTGGTCATCATAGCCACACTTGATTTTTGCAGTGACCCCCTGAAATTCCTTGCATTTATTGAATCCTGATTATACCAAGCATGTATTGCGACCTGAAGTGAAGGTCCCTCTGCAGAGTAGAAGTAATGTACCGATTTGTCACTTTGGACATCTAGTCTCTGACATTTCTGCATGGTCTATATTCTGGAGCCTGTTCATATCATACTGTCTTTATCTGGGGTAAGTGTGTGCATAACAGGTTTAATTCTGTGCCTGTTTTATCCTGATTCTGAACAAAATTTTCAGTAGTATAGCAAGGGATTCACCAGGCACACTGTGGTTATAAGTGTTAAAAATGTAGGAAGCAGAGACTTGTTTGAGAGGGGGCTTGTTTTTCTTTTATTGCAACAAAACCAAGATAAGCATGAACACTTCCATACAACATGCATGTTAAACCATAGAACACATCAGTAATGGAGAAGTCGTAGTTGGGAATTTGATGAGCAATGGCTGTGCATTTTTGTGTGCACACTTGTATATCCCAAAAAATGCAGGCGTCCCTGTTAGTTGGATGTTAATGTTGTGCATGCCCCCTCATGCCACGTCTTTGCTACTAACAATACAAACATATTCAGGAAGTAGTGGACAGCATTGAAACAGCCAAAATGTGTACCTAATATATCATTGTTTTAGGGAATGTCACTCCATGAATTCCAGTTGACTTTAGACGCTGCTTATCTGCATGAGTTGCCATCGAAGGTCAGGATGTGCTCCCATTCTGATTTGAACTGAAACTGTCACTGAGAGCTTCTGCATTTATTTGGCACTGCAGTAGTCAGAGTGGTCTCAGGCAAGCTGAATTTTATGGTCAGTTCTGGCTGTTTACAACATATGAGTAAGATGGGCATGCCCATCCTGAGGGGTATGCTCACACTTGGGGGCACACTTTGCATTTAATCCCTGGTGGAGCCAAGGGATGCATGGGGAATGTTCTTTGGGGGGTGGGGGGCTACAAGACTGTTGCCAAGTTGCTACAGAGCTAGGATGACTCACCAGCAATGTCCATTGCACAAGATTCCCTGTGATTCACCTGCAGTACCCATAATGTAATATTCCCTGTGGACAGGATGGGTGCTTATGGGGAGGGATATAAGCACACAGAGATCCTTCCCAGCAGCATTATGCTACCCAGGGTGCCTTGATCTGCTGGCCAACCCCAAGCATGGATTGGAAAATTTTTGGGTGAAGTTTGGTTCAGTAAACCCAGTGAACGACAGTCCCATAGGAATAGACTGTGTCAATAGGGGAAGACCATAATTTTAAATAAATCTGTAGTGACTTTAACTTGTACACGGTAAGGTGAATATTAAAATTTGGGAATGACTTTGACTAGCATGTATATTCTGCTTGTGAATGTTAAGATCAGTTTGCTAAAGCAATGTCTTTCGGCTCATCTCAGTTAGGGGTCACCATAGTGGATCACCAGTACGCAGATTGGCAGTGGTTTTTAGTGTCAGGTTGCCAGCCCGGCGCCCAACCTTCAAAGAAGGCACACACACATGCACCTACTTGCATGTCTTTAGAACTCGCTTGACTGCAGGGAGGACATGCAAACTCCGCTTGAAGGCACACCAGCTGAAAATCAGTTCTTTGCTATCATTTGTGATTCTGATATTTGCCATCCTAACTGAAAGGCATTGCTTAATGACGTACCTTGTTTAAGCATTTTGTTCATTTACGTTTATGGTTGTTGGTGCTGATCTTACTTGTGACAGATGTGGATACATATTTAACTTTAATTTTGCACACCATTTCCCAAATTACTTTACTAAACTGGTAATTACCTCACCCATTTTCCTGAAGTAGTTTCCTCTAATGATTTAACAGGGTTTGCTAGGTTTATTTTATTCCACTGGAGCATCACTTTTCCATTTTGTTTGGCAAGTAAAGGTTGATGTGAACTTTTAATATACTGCTGCACTGTCTCTACACTGCACACAGCTTGGTTAGCTTGTAAAAGGGAAAAGCCAAGTGTCTATCTTAGCCTAGCTGCTGTATGTCTTTGTAGCAAGTGAGAGCATTTAATTGCTTCAAAACTGCAGTTGGCTCTAAAGTATGGCACTGTGCCTACAGCTTGTTATGCTGATTTCTGAGGGACGTGTGTGTGAACCAAATTTTGAGTGGTGTATTATCTGGAGCTATATAGTGTGTGTATGTGTGGGGTGACCTGCAGTCTGGAGGGTGACGTAGTGTTGCAGAAATCCTGGCTATACCACTGCCATATCCAGGTATGTACTTGTGATCTAATCACAAGTACAGGATAAATGTGGTACTTTGGTGTTTTTATGCATCTATCTTGCTTATGTTAATTGTTTTTCCTGTGTGCTGTTCACCTGATGTATTTGCTTCTCCTGGCAGCCTCTGTTCTAACGGTACTCCATTTAGTACTGGTCGAGTATGTTCCACTGGATGTTCAGGTTGCACTATGATCAGATGTCTAGCTAACTAGCAACAGTAGTACATTATTCAGAGATGAGACAATGATCTCAGTATAACAGTTGGATTTCTATAAATAGCATTGGATTGTGAGTTCAGGAATAGTTAGTACAGATTGCTTATCTCACCAGGGATAACCATACAGAAGTTTTTTTTTTGCCCTTTCATGAAAGGGGAGACAGCTGCTTGGTTAATGCTGGGCTGCTGTTTAGCAGAAGTTTACTGTTCATACATGATATAAGATGGACCTAAACTGTAGGATAGATGCTCATCTGTGATGCCATTTTATCTTGCAGGTTGCCTCCCTAGAGTGCGGCATAAGTGGACTGGCATGGGAAATAAATATCTCCTCTTTCACTGCTAGTGGGTGGGTACAGGAAAATAGTAGTATAACAATTTCACCATAATTGCTCAGGCACTGCAAATTAATATCACACCCTTATGTTGTGCTCCTGTAAGGACTGATGCTGCCTTTAATGCACAGTAACCACTTACTAAGGCCTCATGTTCTTGGCCGTCTAATTGCATTACCTGTAAATGCTAATATCTACAGTTTCAACTATCTTGAGGAAGCAAGACTTTTTTTTTTTTTTGGGCTAGTTAGTCTAACATTTCAGGCAAGTCTTCTTTCCCCATCCTCTATGCATGGTTTAAACTGTGCCTGTATAACAAATACTCCAATTAAATAAAAACTTGCTGATAGTTTGTAAACCTGATAAACAAGAATAACTTCTGCAATGTACAACTTAAACTTTCATATTAACATACAGTAAACTGTCAGTTAACCAGCACCTGTGAAGATTGGTAGATGCCAGATAAGTAGTTTCCAGTTGCTTGAGAGTTACAAATCTCAGGCTGTTTGGCATTGAACAGAAGAGGCTCTGCTTTGTGATTCTTGATTTGGCTCGTGTACAACTGGCATTTAACCGAAAGTATTCAGCTGATCATTCTCCATACCTTTATGTAAAGGTATATAACTTTTTTTTGACTGCATAGAGGCAAGTAAATTTTTATTTTTGAGGAATTTGAAGAATGAGGGACCTTATGCTGCACAGGATAAGGTGAGGAAAGTGGGCAAATTACTCCCTCTGAAAGATGCAAGGGGAAAAGATGAGATGGAAGGTGAAGTCATGAGGTGAAGTAGTGTTGCAGGAAGTAGAAGCTGATATAAAATGAAGTGTTCTGGTCTTTGTCTTTGCACACAGTGCAGGCTGGAGAAGTTGTTTGACCGCAACTGAGCTACAAAATATAAGTATCTTTTTATTTTTACAGATTACTGTTCTTATAATTTAATATATATAAAGCACTTTGTCTATTCAGAATCTTCAGAAATCTTTATCTGTTTAAAAACTTTCAGAATCTGTAGTGCTTGTTGTCCCACCCTCCCTCCATGTTGGTGTCTTGCTCTTATACTTGGTGGCTTTGCAGTTGCCCGCCCCTACTGTGACACACCTCCCAGTCTAGTGTCATTAGCTCATTCTTCTTAATACAGAGAGAACATTTGATAAGGCCTTCTGTTCCTCCTTTTTCCCTTTTCAAAAAGTAAAACAAAACTTTTTTTTTCTTTTTCGCCTGAACCTTCTTGTGTTCTGACTGTCCTTCTCAAACATATTGGAAATATACAGTATATTTCAGAGCATTTGTTATAACTGTATTTGCTATAACTGATTTAAGTATTTTTTTCTGGCTTTTTGAATATTAACTGCTTAGCGACTGCATCTTAGCCTGTTTATACAGCTCTGCATTCTATTTAAACTGTTTTTGTGTTGATTAACTGTTTTGCACTCTTAAAAAGTTATTTGTTGCTTAATTTTACCTGTAGGCTAACACACAAGTGTGCTAGCCACTTAAAAGCATTTATAGCATTTACTCTCTGTTTTTTTCCTTGTCTCTGTAAAAAAAAAAAAAAAATCTCTTGTTTTCCCACCTTACTGAACTAGAGTAGTCCAGTTTCAGAGTTGCTGATCCCTGGGCTTTGTTTTTAATTCCTGTTACTGATCCATTGCCTTATTAGGAAGGAGGGAAGTTTCTTTGCTTACCAGTGGGAGTGGGAAGCACTGGGCAGCCTTTTTGTCCGAATTGGTGAAGTTTCAGCCAGAAACTAGTAGTCTATTGGTCGTTTTGGGCCAATTCCTAGCTCCTTTCAGCCCCCTGCTATAAAACACGCTAAACATGCATTTTCCAGCTTGTACCAACTCAGCACAGATCCTCGTGGTGGCCTGCAGAGTGATCCAAGCAGCAGAGAGCTAAAAGAGTGACTTTCTACCAGATATAAGTATTTTTGTGGCTTTCCCACTGTTATTAAGCTAGCGACTGCATTTTGCCTGTTTTACTGCTACTTTAAGTGATTTCTGCATTTTACACTGTTTATTGCACTTTAAGTTACTAATTGTTGCAAATTGTTTCTGTAGGCTACACACTAAAGTGCGTAGCCGATTTACAGCATTTATAGCATTTACTGTCTGTTTTTCCTTATCTCTGTAATAAAACAAAAATCTCTTGTTTTCCGCCTTACTGAACTAGAGTAGTCCAGTTTCAGAGTTGCTGATCCCTGGGCTTTGTTTTTAGTTCCTGTTACTGATCCATTGCCTTATTAGGAAGGCGGGAAGTTTCTTTGCTTACCAGTGGGAGTGGGAAGCACTGAGCGGCCTTTTGTCCGATTTGGTGAAGTTTCAGCCAGAAACTAGTAGTCCATTGGTCGTTTTGGGCCAATTCCTAGCTCCCTTCAGCCCCCTGCTATAAAACACGCTAAACTGTACTGCTGATCTAACCAGCATATCCTATAACTGAAAAGTTCATCTCTACTTGATTCCCAAGTAGACTATTCTCTATCTGTAAAGCCTAGCACTTACTCCTACAGTACTTGCACCTTGATAAAGCACTCTTATTATAGATAGTACCCCACCAGCCTAAAACCCACTTCCCGGAGTCCTTTGAAAGTTCTTTATCTACTACTTCTAGTATGTCGAGGGATCAGTTGCTAGTGTCCTCTCCAGCTCAACTGGTGAACCTGGGAATATTGAGGCAATGTTACAATTGCCTCATGTACACAGACAATCCTCTCCTTCTCCCACAAAACACAAATACATGAGAGATGCAACTATACGGCCAAACTGGAGGCTGAGCTCTCTCAACATAGGACTGGCAAGACCAGACAGGAGGAGAAGGTAACCACACACAATACATACCCAGTCACACATGGTACCATCACAACTTCAAATCATACACATACTCACACAAAGACATACTCGGAGGTTCTGATCAAAAATTTACCAAAACAGCAGAGGCCACCAAAGCAGACACCCAAACAACTACCACCTCACGACCCAACACATGCAACACATAGACCACACAGTCAGAGTGTCAAACAGTCACAGCCCTTAAGGCCAAACAAAATGCCAGACACACTTGTCATTGGTGATTCCATAGTCAGACACACTGACGTCCCGCTCACCAGACTGAGTAAGGAGAAGGTCACAGTAAGCTGCCTGTCGGGCGCTAGAATCCGCCACATAACGCAAGCACTCAGGTCTCTCAACAGCAGGTACAAGTACGACTCATTGTCCACGCTGGTGTCAACGACCTGAGACGTACCTCCTTGGACTACATGAAAAGGGACATCGAGGAGCTCTCTGATTATGTAGCCCAGGCAGGTATGACCCTGACCTTGAGCAGTATCCTACCTTCACCTAGAATGATGCCACAATACAGTGATAAGATGATCAGCTTTAATAATTGGCTTAAATTCTGGTGTCATTCAAAGGGGATCCAATGTCTGTCTGCCTGGGATGACATGCTGGACAAGCCACGCTGCTTCAAGGGACGGCTTGCACCTGTCACCCTGGGCTTCGGATATTGGCAAAGGCTCTTGCCACCCCATAGTGCCTTTTTAGGCAAGGCTCAAATTCTAAACCTACCACCCTAGAACACCAAAAAGGAAAAAAACTAAGGGTAATGCTGCTCAATGCCAGAAGTCTCAATCTCAAGATGCACGCATGAGGCCCTTCTCAATATGGAGAACATCGATGTCTGTGCTGTGACAGAAACCTGGTTCAAGGCTCCTGAGAGCACCCCAGCACTAACAGGTTTCACCTCATATCATGCGTTCGGCCCCAAAATCCGGACAACACCAAGAAAGGAGGGGGGGTGTCCATATTCATAAAGGACACCCACACCTCAAGGTTGGTGGCAACGCACGATGCATTGGAGACCATCCAGGTGCAATTAACCATAGGCAAGACTGCTCTGCAATTTGTAGCATGTTACAGGCCACCCTCTCAAACTCAGGAACCTCACATGGCCTTCCTGAAAACATTGGAGGGGTAAATGTATCTCCAAACACCATCATACTAGGTGACTTCAACTACCCTAATATAGACTGGGAACACTACTCAAGCCCGAACACTCTAACCCAAAGATTCCTGGAGTTCATAAACTCAAATGCCATGGAACAACTAGTCACCATCCCCACAAGAGGTGAAAACATACTTGATCTCATCATCACGAACATGGGATCAAAATGTTCAACACCGAAGTATACCCCTCACTGGTGAGATCAGATCATAAACTAATCTCGCTGGAGGTCCTCATCCCGCCCCACCTGAAACAAAAAGACCACAGTGAAAAACTTCTCAAAAGCCGATTTCACACTTCTAAAACTAGTGTGGTCTCCTTTAAGGCCCCTGAGCCAGTGGTAAACATTACTCAAACCGCTGAATCACTTACAAATGCCTTCTACCAGCACCTACAGGACTGCATGGATCAGGCAATCCCAAACAAAACTAAGACTCTCTGTACCAAAGGCAAGCGTCCAGTCTGGTGGACCCCAGCCATAAACAAGCTCTACAACAAAAGGAGGAAGCTACTACAAGATAGAGCAAAATCCTTGAAAGGTAAGACACCTTTGATCATTATAAGTAAAAAACTAAGAGCTCTCATAAAATCATCCAAGGCAAATTTTGAGAGAAAAATCGCCAAGGACTCTAAAGACAATCATAAGGCCTTCTTTAGCTATGTTAGAAACCTAGGAGGAAACTCCCAGATATGCTCAATTAGTTCAAAATGATGTGAAAATTACTGAACCTACACACATTGCCAACATACTGGCTGACAGGTTCAGTGCAAACTTCTCCCCCCCCCCCCAAAAAGGAGAGATATCTATTCCAGAGGATTGTAGGTCCCCAAACATCTCCAATGCCCAGGTGAGAACTGCCCTCACTAAGGCAAAAAACACAGCATCCATGGGACAGATGGTGTCCCGGCTGTGTGCTTCATGAACTCAACGAGGAATTAAACCCACAGTTAGGACAGCTGTTTAATCTTAGCCTCACCTCAGGATACGTACCCAAGGAGTGGCGGCCGGCGACTGTGGTCCCACTTCATAAGGGCGGTGCCTCCACAGACCCTGGAAATTACCGCCCCATTAGCTTGACCAGCCTTATCTGCAAAGCCATGGAGAGGATCATAATGGAACTCATAAATAAAGACATAGGGAACTTGCAGACTTTGGATCCAACCCAGTTTGGCTTTGTCAAAGGCAGATCCTGCCTCTTAAACTTGGTTGACTTTTTCGAGACAGTCACCAAGGCCATTGATGAGGGAAAGGCAGTCCATACAGCCTACCTCGACCTGGCAAAGGCCTTGACACAATACCCCACTCAGGTATCATCGAAAAACTCATCAGCTTGAATGTAAACCCATACATCACAAGATGGGTTGCAAACTGGCTAAGCGACAGAACCCACAGGGTCAGAGTTGCTGGAGCCATGTCAGACTCAAAGCCTGTCACAAGTGGTGTCCCACAGGGCTCAGTCCTGGGTCCACTCTTGTTCGGCATCTACTTTCTGAAGTACAAGCAAACACAGGAGGGTTATGGCTGACAAAGTTTGCAGATGACTGCAAACTGGGCCATAGTCGAAAACACATCTGACACAGATATCCTCCAGAAGGGCCTCACAGAAACGGATAACTGGTGCCAGAGCCATGGCCTGAAGTTAAACGCCAAAAATGCATAGTCATACCCTTCGGGAAAAACAAGGTTACCCCTAGCAACCATATAGGTGGCAATCCACTGAGCACAGAAAAAGTCATCAGGGATCTGGGGACCCAAGTTGACAGTAGCCTTCGCTTGACACTCATGTTGCTAAAGTAGTTAGGAAAACCTTCTATATCGCCCACCTGATCATGAAGGGATTCACATCTAGATCAAGGGAGGTCATCGTCCCCCTGTACTCATCACTCATTAGACCTATGATTGAGTACAATGCCCCGTTCGGAATGTATCTGACCAGACACCTGATGCAGCTTGAAAGGCCCCAAAAGTTCCTCACCAAAAGGATAAAAGGGTCTCAAAAATGTCTTATGCTGCCTGACTGAAAGAACTCCAGCTCTATTCAGTCTCATACCGCTTGCTCAGAGGTGACCTGTGCCTGACATATAAGGCCATGTCAAACCCAGATTTGATGAATATGCTTCACCTCAAAAAATCTAGATCCCTCAGAACCACAAGGGCGGGTGACTTAAACCTTGGCACGGTTATAAATAGAAGGTGCTGGAGGGACAGATTCATCACCCAGAGACTCCCTATGCTGTGGAACAAAATCCCGGTACATGTGAGGCAGAGCACCTCGCTGGCCTTGTTCAAGAGGAATCTTGACCAATGGATGGGAGATCGCAGATATACCCCAGGGATTACTTCAGTGTCACTGCTTGACAGAGGCACAGAAAAATGATAGGCATAGTTTTTATTCAAACTAAAGGGGTGGCGAAAGCCACATAACTATGGGCTAGGCTTATAAATGCCCTTGGGCAGATAGCCTAGTATGAACCTATGAACCTATAAGATAGCTTTAAAAAGGTTAATGCCAAAGGTGAACAGAGTGCATTAAGTTACATTATGTGCACACACACACTAAGGAAACCTTCCACATTTTTGGTGACGTAAAGATTCTAGTGCAAAGATGCTGTCCAGTACTGAGCTTGAATTGTTACTTTGTATTAACCATTGTGTTAGGTTGCAGTGGGCTACTTTAAGAAGATGGTCTTTGAAAAAAAAAGGCCTCATCTTGGATTTTTATTCCTGTGGAGAAGTGGTTCCAAATGGCAGAGAATGTAGTTTCCCCAGTACTAGTTTTGAAGCACAGATGGTCTAGGGAAATGTCTTTTTGGCAGATTCTCAGGGTGGAGTTTGCCTAAGTGAGTGCCGTTTTTGAAACACAAAAAACTGAAGTTTACGGTTTTGTAAAGTAAATTACCAAGAAGAAAAGTGGCTCTATCCATGGCTAATAGTCCATTGGTGTGCATGCGTAAGTTGCAGTAATGTACAAGAGAAGGTTCTACCTAGTCAGTGTGCAGGTTTCATAACTTGTGGGATCTCCTGCCAAGATTTCATAACTTGTGGGATCACTTGCCAAGGATAGCCCATCATCCCACCAGTATACTAAAGCCTTTACATCCTCCCAGTGTCCTACATGAAACGTGTGCTCCTCACACAGGTGTAGGGCATAACTTTCTTGTCCCCAGTCTGAATGCTACAGTTGAATGTTAGTCTGAATGTCCTCCTCTGAGTTGGTTTCTACTGAGCCTTTTCCAGATAAGTTCCTTGTTAGGGTTTCTCCTTTAGTGTACTTAAGGTTCCTGTGTTCTAGGATGGGAAAATTGTGTGGGAAGCAGATTCCCCATAGACAGTTACAAGAAGTGCTTGTTCTACCTAGTTGCGTCAATCGTACACAGTGTACCATTTGTCAGGCTTTTGTTCCCAAAATGTTTGCAGCCATCTGTCTTCATCTATTCATCTTAAGAACCAATGTCGCTACCTTTTGACTCGAGGTATCATGGCTGAATCTGCCCACCCTGAAGTACAGCTGTCTTTCAGAAAGACTAAAAAGTCATTTACTCTGCTGCTGGCCATCTCTAGTGAGGTGGATGACCCCAAAGATCATCCATTGCAGACACCAGTTTCCTCTACCACAACCCTATTGGAGGATGGCATGCAACCAGCTTCTCCCACAGGCTTTGCAGACATCTGGCCACAGATGTTGAGGGGAAAACATAGCTGATCATTTCTGAAGGGCTTAGGATTACCCAGATTTATTAGGGAAAGGGTTCTTGGTATCCTTACTGAGTATAGGCATGGCTGAGAGTCCCCTAGGTTAGTCATAGCTGACATCTCATTAAAGTAGCAGCAGAAAACTAAACAAATTATTCCCATTGTCAGAGGAAATAGCAAGACTTTTACCCAGGGTTTGTTCAATGCACTGATGACCATGAGACCGCCTCTGGTGTTCTGTCCCCACTTCTTCTTGGTCCTCCACTCCAGTCAAAAGGACTAGGGAATCTTGATTCTTCTGAGTAGGTGAATTCAGGAGATTAAGCTTTGGCCTACTCCTCAGATTCCCACCTTTAGACTGTGGGTCTGAAGATTCCTTGTCCTGGTTTTTCCTTTGAGGAGTTGTCCTTTGGAGACACTGTGGTTCCTATGATGGCACATTTTAAGTGGGATTTCTCACAGGTCTCCTGCATGCAAAAGAGGTATGAGCTGTTACAAATGGAATCTCCTAAACCTTCTGCTGCTCCCTCTGTATTGAATACATTTGCAGCTGCCTCTGTCTCCTGATTCCCATATTCTGATTCCCAAGAAGTCTGACTCTTTTTATAAGGTGCCTGAAGCCATTACCTTTACAAGTGTCCTTCAGGTACTGCTGTGGTATGTGTCTCTGCTGACAAGCCATCCAAGCTTTTACCCTCTTCCAAACTTCTCACCCCTGATAGTCTGGCTATTGAGACTGGGGAAAAAATTATACTTCTGGTACTCTGACCTTCAGTGTCATAAATTATCAAACCCATATGACAGTATGTTTTTTGCCCATCTGTTTCAACTTGGGGGTGGGGTTGTCAGACCTTCCTAACTCTGAAGGCAAGTCTGCTGCCCTCTCCTTTTTGAGTTCCGCTTCACAGGTAGCCAGTCACTCTATCAAATGTAGTTGTCATGCAGCTGATGCATCTTCTAGAGCTGCTGCTGCTGCTTCTTGTTCAGTTATGATGACATAATCAGTCTCCAGGCCTTACCAGATATTAAGACCAAGCTCCTAAATCACCATCTTGCTAGTAGCTGCTGCTGCTGACTTGTTTGACTCTCCGAGATAAAGGTGAAGTTATGCAGGATCTTAAAATTTTTCTCCCGTCCCCAAATTTTAGAGAAACTACCCTGTTTTTGTTTTTAGGCAACCTCTTAAACCTTCTGTAGGGAAAAAGGTTCCTAAGCATATGTCTGAAACTTGCCCAGACTTCTAAAGCTCAAAAGTCCCCCTTTCAGGTCAAATTTGCCTCTGACATTTTTCTCCCATCCTGTCAGTCAGGTTCCCTGCCCTCAGGCTTTACCTGTCTGGCAACAGTTTAGAATCTTCTGTCTCTTATCCATCATTTGTTTTGTGGTATGGAAGTCCCTGTGCCCTGTCTCAGGTCTTCGTCAACCTCCTAAAGATTAACTTCCATATTTTTCTGTTCTGCAGATCTTTTGGATCAGGGCACCATCCAACCCATTCCAGAATCCCAAAGAGGAACAGGGTTTTACTCCAGAATTTCTGGTTCCCAGAAAAAAGGGGTCATGGAGACCTGACCTCTTTCTCATACTTTCTGAAGATTCCCCTCTTTCCGGATGCTTTCCTTATAGACCATTTCCTCTCACTTCTACAGGACTTTCTGGTCTTCCTAGATCTAAATTACATCAGTCTTCATATTCCCACTTACCCCTTTTTCAAGAAGCTTTTACCTTTGTCTCCATCTTAATTTCAGTTCTCTGCGTTACCCTTTGGTAAATCCACGGTACCAAGGGTATTCACCAAATGTCTTAACCCAGTCAGTCTTTTGTAGGCTTTGGGGAATCCAGATGGTCCCATACCTGGGCAACCTGCTTATTCAGGCTTCCTTTCAACCCAGACTTCTGTAGGATCTGCACTTCACCATGCTCCTCAGTAATCTGGGATTCAGCAGTACTTCCATTCTCTTTGGTCTCCAGGCCCTCTAAAGGTCTTTATAGACAGCACAAGTCATGGGGGCAAAAGTTCGTTTTTGCAGACTAGCTCTTCAGGCCTGGGACTTTGCTACCCACAATCAAATAACTATTCAGGGAGTCTACATCCCGTCAGAACACAATCTTGTGGCAGACTGTGTGAGCAGGTTCAGAACAGAACCTGACAGATGCTTCTTGGAGTAGTGCTTCTGGACATATTACATTGGTGGAATATTTCTCAAGTGGAACTTTTTCTTCCTCTTCTGTTCCATAGTCCTGAGTCCACCGAATAGGAAGGTGGATGCCATGTCCTTTCCTTGGAAGGGAATGTTCCTATATGCTTACCCTTCTCTCTCTGCTTCCCAGAGTCTTGCACAGGATTATGAATGACTCCCTCAATCTTGGTGGGACTCCTTTTTGGCCCATATATCACTATTTTCCCCTTCCTTTTTACATAGCCAAGGTAATCTTCACAATTTACCTTACCAGATGGATCTTCTCAAACAAGACAAGGGGTCTCATATTTTCCCTCCCATGTCAACTCTTCGGTTGACACTTTGGTGATATGGTTTTGATCTATTTTAGACACCACTTTTCTGAGGAGGTGCTTAGTGTTTTGCAGGAAGCCAGGAAAACCCACTAATGGAAAATCCTATGTGGCTAAATGGAAGAAATTTTGTTTGGGTAATGTCACCAGGATCCCTTCTCATTGGGGGGACCCATTTTTACTTCTGTGAACTTCATTCTGGTTTAGCATATTCTGTTTGATTGCTGACAGGTATGCTTTTTCTTCTGTTGAACCCACTGTTTGGACTCTCATTTTTGAGGTCAAACAATTCCTTAAAGTTCTCCTTCATAGGTAGGTACTAGGCTATTGGCCCTAGGGCCTATACAAGCCTAGCCAAAAGGTACCCTGGCTTTTGCCACCTAAGAAAATTTTCCTCTGCCCCTGACCAGCAGAACCACAGAAGTGATCCCCGGGGTGAATTTCCTATTACCCATCCAATCATCAAGATTTTTCTTGAGTGCTAATGAGGAGCTCTGTTTGACATAGCTAGGTAGTCTGTTCCAGAGTATGGGAAGTCTCTGGGACAGGAATCTGTCCCTCCAGCATGTTCTGTTTTGTTGTGGTGACCAGGTTTAGGTCCCTAGAGTGAGTAGCTCGGAGGGATTGGGATTTCTTTAAGTGGAGCATGTCCAACAGCTCTGGGTTTGACACAGCTTTGTATGTTAGGCAGAGATTGCCTGTGAGTAGGCGATATGCAACAGATTTTGAGAATGTCTGCGTAAGGCATCTGAGGCCAGTAATCCTCTTTGTGAGGTATTTTTGCGGCCTTTCCATTTGTTGTCTTGTGAGGTATTTTTGCGGCCTTTCCAGTTGTTGTCTTGAGGTACATACCAAAAGGGGTGTTGTACTCTATAATGGGTCTGAGTGAGTAGAGGGGAACAATGACCTCTCTTTTTTTCTGGATGAGAAACCTTTTGTGATGGTGTGCCATGTAGAAGGATTTCCTGACATCTGTGGCGATGTGATTACCAAAGGAGAGACTACTGTCCACCTGTGTCCCAAGGTCTCTTATCACACTTTTGGTGTTAAGTAGACTACCGCCTATGTGGTAGTTCATGGGTACAGAGTTTTTACCAAAGGGGAGGACAATGTACTTTTTGGCATTGAGCTTGAAAACATGGCTTTGACACCAGCCATCTTGTCTCAGTGAGGCCCTTTTGTAGGATGTCCACATCGTTAGGCGTTTCGATTATTTCTCCTAGTTTGTAGTTTTCTGTGAATTTAGTTAGCCAAAGACCTTCTGTGTTAGCCTGTACTTCAGAGAAGTAGATACTAAACAGGAGAGGACCCAGGTCTGAACCCTGTGGTACTCCACTTGTCACTGGTCTGAAGTCTGATTTGGAGTCTGCTACTTTCACCGTGTGGGTTCAGTCAGTAAGCCAGTTGGCAACCCATCTTGTGACATAGGGATTTATACCTAGTTTAGTGAGTTTATAATTCCAGCGTGGGGGATGGTGTCTAATGCCTTGGCGAGATCTAGATACGCTGTGTGAACCACCTTACCCTCTGTCTTTGGCAACTAATTCAAAGAAGTCTTATCAGGTTTAGGAGACATGATTTGCCTTTTACAAACCTTATCTGTGTGGGGTCCAGAGTTTGGAGATCTCCAGTGTCTTTGAGTTCCATGATACGTTCCATGGCCTTGCAGACCAGGCTCATCAGGCTAATGGGGTGGTAGTTCCTGGGGTCTGTTGTCCCCCCCCCCCCTTTGTGGAGTGGGATAACCATCGCGGTGCGCCATTCAATGGGCACAAAGCCTGAGGTGAGGCTATGATTGAACGTGGTGCTTAGGTGGGGTGCCAGTTCATTCTGTAGTTTGTGTAGAAGGCAGCCTGGGATGATGATAGTGTTTCACTGTTGCAGTCATTACAATTGGGTTATCCTGCTGGCAGGCTATCCGCAGTCTGCCGGAATTCCAAAGTCTAGGTCCGGCGTCTGTTGCTGTCACCTCCTCCCTGACATCAGTGCACCAGGGGTATAAAAGATGCAGCTGACGCCATTTTCTTCAGTCTTTCTTGCCGCGCGCAGTGCCCAAAGCAAAAGCAGTGCGCAAGTGCCGGTCGGCCGACTCCTGAGATTTTCGTGTTTGAATTTCAGATCCGAAGTCTTCATTAAAAGCTAAGTACCCCGTTGGGGAAACTTTTTTCTTGCTCCAGACCGATGTCAGAAAAAGTTAATTGTATTTCTTGTGGGAAGCAAATACCTTATAAGGACTTTCATTCCTACTGTATACCTTGCCCTAGGCCCTGACCACCACATTGCTAATTGTCAGTTCTGTGCTAGATTTAACCAACACACTAAGCGTTGGTACGATTTTGCATTTCACTATTTTGGCAGAAGATTTAATTACACAATGTTGTCGGATAGCCATCCGACTACCGCGATTCACAAGTAACGGAAAGAAAAAGAAAGACAAGCATCCAAGGTCCAAAATTGATGAGGCTTCTTCTAAGCCAGTCGCCGGTTCTCAGTGAGGTGCTTTCGCAGCCCCTGACACCTGCTACTTTAGAGCCGCTACAGACTCCCACGTGGAGCCGACTAGGCCGCTGGAAACTCAAGGTATTGGAACCTCGGAAACTATTCCCTCAGATGGGTCCGGAGCTGCTGAGCAGGCATCTGCTTCTGATGGTGTTTTCAGGCCTACACAATTGTATGTAAAAACGACTTCAGCTTCAAAGGCAAAGACTAAAGCGCCTTTAAAGACAAAGAAACTAGTACAACAGTCCCATGGACAGGCCTCCATGCCTAAAAAACAGATGCTCAAAATGGCCGAAGACCTAATTACTTTGTTCAGGGGCTCCCATCCCCCTCCTGATAACAGGCCTAGGCAAGAGAGAGTATGAATCTTCAGATCAGGTTTCCATTTCATCTGATTCCTCTTCTGATCAGGAATACTCTCTTCCTCCCTATGAGGATTCTGATGCTGAAGAATCTGTCCCTTCAGCCTCTCCTCCTGAGGATTATTCTTTTGGGGAAACTCTGCATACCATGAGGGAGCATTTCCACTGGAAGAGCCAAGATTATTCAGACTCTAAGAAAAGGCTCAGAGACTTCCTTTTACTACCTCAGCACAGGCCCCTTGCTATTCCACCTGACATAGTAAATGATGTTTTTTCAGAGACCAGTCTGACTCCTTGCCTCAAGCTCCTGTTAAGACAGACACACTACAGGGTTCCCGATTCAAATAAAATTCTCTAAAAACCCTGCTGCTGACCCAGAAACTCTCTCAGGGTCCCAAAGGGGTAAAGGCTTCTACTGCAAAAAACCCTACCCCCTCTGACAAGGATTCTAGGGCACTGGACAGATGGGGAAAAAAGATTTACACTTCTGCTACCTTGGCTATTAGGGCTTTAAATTGTCAGTTTCATATGCTTAAATATCAGCAATATATTATGTCACTGCTTAAACAGAAAATGTTTAACTTCTGAATGTGCAGAAAACAGAAATGCAAGATCAATTGCATGCAGCTGAACAAGTTGGAAAGCATACTTTGCAATGTGGTTTTGATTCTCTATAGGTCTGTAGGGCCGCTGTTAACGGGTTCTGTCATCAGGAGGCATGCTTGGTTAAAGGAACAGAATCTGCCTGATCATGTTAAAGCAAAATTATTAGATGTTCCATTACAGCATGATACCTTGTTTGGTATTAAAGCAGAGGTGGTGTTGAAGAAAATGGAGGACAAAGCAAAATCTATGCAAACAGTCAAGGATTTCTTACAGGTACAGCCTGCAAGATTTAGCAGACACTGGCCTACGAAGAATTGGTTCTTTCCAGTGTCAGGCCACAAAGGGGCAGATACAGATGCCCTAGAGGCAGATCCCAGCCCCAAGGCACATACAGGTCTAAACAATGGGGTGCTTCTACCTCCAAAAGCGGAGAAGACAAAGCACAGCCATACAGGAAACCATCCCAATGACTTCCCTCTGCCTGCGCCAAGCACTATCTTCTGGCAGCACCTTTAGGTGGAAAACTAGCACTTTTTCATCAAAACTGACACACAACCCAGGACAAATGGGTCTTGAACACAGTGTCACAAGGCTACAAGTTTCATTTTCATACCCTGCCAAGGGCATACGGTTTGCCAGACCTGCCAGAAAATCAGTGGGCAGAGGCACAAAAGCAAGTTTCATCCCTCATGGACATGAGGGCCATTCAGCAAGTACCAGAGCAAGAGCAGGGACAAGGATTTTACTCAAAACTGTTCTTGGTGACCAGAAAGGACAAAGCCTGGAGACCAATACTGGACCTATCTCTTCTAAACACATCTGGATATTCAAAAATTCAAAATGTTGAGACTGCAGCAGCTTCTGCCCATACTGGGAAAGAAGGCTTGGCTTGTGACTTTAGACCGAAGAGGCATACCCGCATGTCCCATTCAGACAGTCATGCAGAAGATACCTCCGATTCATAGCTGGCTCAATGCACTACTAATTCTCTGCACTGCCCTTTGGCTTATCTACTGCGCCCATGATCTTCACAAAATTCCTGGCTCCAGTAATTGCATTCTGCAGACAGAGGAATACAAATATATCCTTACTTGGATGACTGCCTCATTCAAGCAGAGAACGATGACATTCTACTACAGCATCTGACATTTGTAAAAAGATTTCTAACATGCCTAGGGTACACAGTAAACGAAAAATCAAAACTAGTACCCTCTCAAGAGATAATATTCCTGGGTGCAAGCTTAAATACAACTGCCCAGATGGCTTATCTCACACCAGACAAAGGCAACTGACTACTTATTTCAAACTGTTGGCAACAAAGGCCCAGTTATCTGCAAAAAAAATTCTGCAGGCTTTGGGCTTCATGGCATCCTGCATTCTGTTAATTCTATATGCAAGACTGCATATGGGAAAACTTCAATGGTATCTAAAAAGTGTTTGGACTGATCATTGCCACAGCCTGGAAACAATAATTACCCTCATTCCCTTCCTGCAACAGGAGTTTCGATGGTGGGCAAAGGCCTGTCACCACAAGGGACAGCCATTCACTTTACCCACAGCCAGGCAGACATTAATAGTTGCATCAGATTATGCCTGGGGGGCCCACATGGCAGGAAGATGTATTCAGGACACATGGTCCGCAAGCCAAATGCATCTACATATTAATCAAAAAGAGATGCTAGCTGTTCAGAATGCCCTGACAGCCTTCAAGGATCAACTTCATCCAGGACAACTGTTAGACTGACAATACCACAGTCGTGTGGTACATAAACAAGCAGGGAGGCACTCATTCCTATCCCATTTGCAGACTAACCATGACTTTGTGGGACACAGCATTGACTTACCAGTATATCTGCAGGCACAATTTCTGCCAGGAAAGATGATTACTGGCAGACGAAGTAAGCAGAAACTTCTTGGATCCCCACAAGTGGAAATTGGATCCGCAAGTCTTCAGCATGATAATAAGGAAATGGGGATGCCCCGACATAGATGTATTTGCCTCCCCTCAACTGCCAACTACAAAGATTCTGCACAAGGACTTACACAAGCAAGCATGGAAAGCGGATGCTCTGTCTTTCAGCTGGAAAAACTTAACAGTATATGACTTCCCTCCACTGCCCCTCCCTACTCCTAAAGGTCAGACGAGAAGCCAAAAATGATACTGATTGCCCCAGACTGGCCCAGCCAGCACTGGTACCCAATCCTAAGGAACCTCTCAATACCCAGCCTGGACATTACCTCAAATTCCTCACTGTCCCAACAAAACAATCAGATCCTGCACAGCCAACTCAATACTGGCAGCATGGCGGATAATGTAGCCATTCAAAACACCCCTCTTTCTAAGGCGGTGATGGATATTATTTTGGAGGCCAGGAGGCCTAGTACCAGAAAATCTTATGCTGAAAAATGGAAGAGATTCTGTGCTTGGAAACAGGCACAAGGGATTGACACGATTGTACCAAATATTCCTCAGATTTTGCAATACTTAACTGAGATGCTGGACAAAGGCCTATCTTTTTCATCAAAAGATTCATGCCTCTGCCATTTCAGCTCATTACAATACAGAGCCACCTATTTTTTCTCATCCTTTACTAAGACAATACCTCAGAGGAGCCAAAAACTTAAGGCCTCCAAGGAGATCACCAGTACCTGCATGGGACCTCAATTATGTCTTGGAAAAACTCACCCTGCCTCCTTTTGAGCCAGCCAATACAGCTGATATAAAATTTTTATCTTGGAAAACAGCTCTGCTCCTAGCAATAACCTCTGCAAGACTAGTCTCAGAGCTACAGGCACTCATGACTGTGGAACCTTTTATCCTTTTCCAGCCAGATAGGGTTTCTCTGAGGACAAACCAGACATTTATGCCTAAGGTAGTGTCCAGTGTGGCCCTTAACCAAACTGTTCACTTTCCTACCTTTTATCCTAACCCACAGAATAAGGGTGAGAGACTTCTGCATTCTTTGGACATACACAGCTGCGCTTCTACTTGGACAGAACCAAAGCTTTCATAAAGACTGAGCAATTACTAGTGGTATATGCTGCAGGATCACAAGAAAAGGCCATCTCAAAGCAGACTATTTCAAAGTGGATAGGCCACTGCATTCGTTTCTGCTATTCACAGCATGGCAAACCAGTGCCTAAGACCATTAGGTCACATTAAACCAGAGCAGCAGCCACTTCAGCAGCCTTCCTCAGAGGTGTACCAACCAAAGACATTTTAGAGGCTGCAACCTGGAGTTCACTGCACACTTTTGCAAAGCACCATCACTTACCACTCTACTGTAAATCCAGGGCAGGCTTTGCCACTGCAGTTCTGCAGGGCCTCATAGCCACTCCTAATCCTATTTAGCTCCAGCTTCCTAACCTTAGCTCTGGGATTCAACCCAATTGTAATGACTGCAACAATGAAACACGATGAACATAGTACAGTTGTGTACCTACTGTAAATGTAGATGTTGCAGTCCAGGTTACCCATCCCCCTTATCTTTGCTGGAACGTATTTGTATTTCTCTATTCTATACCACCTATGTGGTGTATTTGCTTGTAGATGAAGGAATCATTTACTTTGGTGCATGCATGCTTTATTTAAATATTTTTAGCCTACCCTTTTGGGGGCACCTGACATCTGGGGCAAGAAAAACTGAAGAAAATGGCATCTGCTGCATCTTTTATACCCCTGGCGCACTGACGTCAGGGAGGAGGTGACAGCAACCGACGCCAGACCTAGACTTTGGAATTCAGGCCGACTGCGGGTAGCCTGCCAGCAGGATAACCCAATTGTAATGACTGCAACAGTGAATACACTCTAACATCTACATTTATGGTAGGTACACAACTGTACTTTCAGGTCCCATGGATGCTGTGTTCTTGGCTTTGGAGTGAGGTTTTTACCTGTACAGCCGTGATTACAGGAACTTTGCATTCTTCTGGTATAAAGATGGGCCCTTTAGGGGGAAAGAAGGGGGTAAAATTAGCATTGAACCTATCTGCCAGGATGTTGGCAATATCAGTTGGTTCTGTATATTTAATGTGCTGTAGCTTAGAGCAGATTTGAGTGTTGCCATTGAGATTCTTGACATAGCTATAGAATGCTTTGTGGTTTTCTTTAGAATCAGTGGCGATTTTTGTTTTCATAACTAGCTTTGGAGGATTTTGAAAGGGATCTCAGCTTCTTACTGAGGCTGACCAGGGAGTTCCTCCAATAGGGATTTTACTCCTTTTTTTTTTTTTTTTTTTTTTTTTTGCAACAGTTTCTTTCTTCTGTTGTAGAGTTTGTTTATGGCAGAAGACCACCAGATTGGCTTCCCTTTGTTTTTTTTTTGTTTCTTTTTTTTTTTTTTTTTTTTTTGTGGGAGGATAGCATCTTGGCTCTGTTAAGGATAGCACGATCCATGCACTCGTGCAAGTGTTTATAAAGTGCATTTGTGTAGGATTCAGCAGTCGTACCTCTATTGTCCATCTGCATGGGTGTCGTGAAGTTGGCATTATTTTTACAGTTTTCCTAATTGGGGTGGGGGTGGGAGTGGGATGTGGACGTCTAGGGTGATTAGCTTGTGGTTGGATCTGACTGAGGAACTGACCTCTGGTGTGGAACACTGGTCACCCATGTTGGTGATGACTAGGTCTAGGATATTGCTGCCCCTGGTGGGGGTGTGGATAAGTTGATCCAAGGCGTTGGAATTGATTTCCAGAAAATGGAGAGCGAAAGAGTTGGTACATGAGTAGTTTTCCCAGTTAGTTAATGGTAGGGTAGTTAAAATCACCCATTATTAGTGTTGGGTTGTACCTTAATATTTTCCAATGTATCAAGAAAAGAGGAGTGGGAATGCTTTGGGCATGGTGGGGGTTCTGTAGCAAGCTTACAGTCTGGATTGTGGTTTTGTCCAGTGTTAGTTGAACTTGGATAATCTTGGATGCATTATGCTGAGCAACTAGCTTGGAGGTGTGGATATTTTTAATGAATATGGATACGCCTCCACCGTTAGTGTTTCGGTCCGGGTTTGGTGGCTGAAAGGTGTGGTATGAATTATAGCCTGGTAATGCAGGGGTGCTCTCTGGAGCTTTGAACCAGGTCTCTGTCACTGCATAAATGTCAATGTTATCCATTCTATGGAGTGCCTCAAGTGAGTGCATTTTGAGGTTTAGACTTCTAGCATTGAGTAGCATTACCCTCGGATTTTGCTTGCTTGTACCTGTTACGGTGATGAATTTGTCATTTGAACCTTGCCTAAAAAAGGCACTCTAGGGGTGGCAAGAGCCTTTGCTAGTATCCAGAATCCCAAGGGTGACAGGTGCAGGACATCTCTGGCAAAGCAGTGTGGTCTGTCAATCATGTCATCCCAGGCAGACAGTTACTGGATTCCCTTAGAATGACACCAGAAGCTTAGCCAATTGTTAGTCAATCATTTTGTCCTTGTACTGTGGTATCATTCTGGGTGATGGCAGGATGCTACTCAGGGCTAGGGTCATACTTGCCTGGGCTATAAGATCGGAGAGCTCAGTGTCTCTCCATGAAGTCCAGGGAGGTACGTCTCAGGTCATTCACACCAACATGGACAATGAGTCATATTTGTACTTGTTGTGGAGTGACCTGAGTGCATGTGTTATGTGGTGGATCCTGGCACCTGACAGGCAGCTGACAATAACTTTTTCCTTTAGCCTGGTGAGTGGAACATCAGTGTGCCTGACTGTAGTCGCTTATGACTAGAGTGTTGGGTACGTTATGCCTTATGGGTTGTAGTTGAGTGGCACACAGTATGTGGGCTGTGTCATTTGAGTTGTGTTGGAGATGGAGGTTGCTTGCATTTCTGCTTTGGTAGTCTGTTTGGGCAGATTTTTACTGAGAGCCTCCACGAATGTAGGTGTGTCTTGTGCTTGTGTGTGTTTTGGTGGTGTAGGTTTTGAGTGACTGTGATGGGTGCGGTGCAAATGTTTACCTTCTCCTCTTGACTGTCTAGTCCAGTCTTCGCTGAAGAGCTTTGCTTCCAGTTTGGCTATATAAGTGAATCTCTCTCAGGTTGTAGTGTTGGGTGGTAGGAGAGGATTGTCTGTGTACATGAAGCAATTGCTGCATTGTCCCGAGATGCCCAGATTCATCAGGTAGACAGGAGAAAACACCGGGAGCTGACCTTTAGACATGCCTGAATAGGTGCTTAAGTACTAAACTGTTTTCCTCTAGACAAGTGAGAAGTTGAGTGCTGTAGTAATTTGTAACTTATTTAATGCTTACAATGAGTTCTGTTCTGAACAAGTGCTAAGCTCAAAGAAATAGATTTGAGTGCTAAAACTAAAAAGCTGGCTAGCTGCAAGGGAAATTTTGAACTATTCCTTGCGCCATAAAGTGTGTGTGTGGGGGGGCGGCTCAGGAGCTCACAAACAGTCCTGGACACAGCAAATCCGTATCTGGACAAGACCTGCCACAGGAAAGGGGGAAGCAAGCTTAGAATTTTTTTTTCAGTTAGTGTAAATGGAGAAAGCTGGAACAAACGTTAATTCAACGTTAAGAATCTGAGTGGGTTGGCCTTCACAAATGTTCTCTATTGGATTGAACTAATGAGACTAGACTGGGAGGAGTGTCACAGATCAAATATACAGTATGGGCAGGCAACTGCAAAGCCACCAAGTATAAGACCTAGCTGTAGCCACTAAATTAAAGATTTTCATAGTGTTTCACTGTTAGTCATTACTCTTGGGTTATCCTGCTGGCAAGCTACCCTCAGTCGGCCAGAATTCCAAAGTCTAGGTCCGGCGTCGGTTGCTGTTGCCTCTTCCCTGATGTCAGTATGCCAGGGGTATAAAAGATGCAGCCGACGCCATTTTCTTCAGTCTTTCTTGCAGCGGTGCCAAAAGCAGTTCGCAAGTGCCGGTCAGCCGACTCCTGAGATTTTCAAATCCGAATTTCAAAACTGAAGTAGTCATTAAAGCTAAGTACCCCGTTGGGGAAACTTTTTTTTCTTGCTCCAGACCGATGTCAGAAAAAGTTAACAATTGTATTTCTTGTGGGAAGCAAATACCTCAAGGATTTTCACTCTTACTGTATTCCTTGCCTAGACTCTGATCACAACGTTGCTAGCTGCACTAAGCATTGGTTCGATTTTGCATTTCATTACTTTGGCCGAAGATTACAGCCGACAACCGGAGTTTACAAAAAACGCAAGGACAAGGAAAAGGATAGGCATCCGAGGTCCAAAACCGACGAGGCCTCCGATAGGCCAGTCGCCGGTTCTCAGTGGTGCTTTACGAACCCATGGCCGCTACCTCAGAGCCACAGGCCACTTGACCAAAAACAACTGCCTCGGAAATCAGGTTTTTGGACACGGGAAAAATTTTCCTCAGAAACCCCCTTAAAGGGTTTTGGGTGTCTTAGGCACCAGAAAAATTTTTTCCCAAAAAAAAGATTTGGCTTAAAGACAAAGCATACACATTTCCATCCCTTATTTTAAAACCAACTAATGAAAATTTTTTTCAAAGATTCCCCTCCTTGCCTTTCAGACAAGTAGATTTTTTCCACTTTTAAGGCCTTGACAACTTAGGTTAAAGGGTTTTAAATTCTCCTGGGTCTTTGTTTTGGAAAATGTTTTTAGAGATTAAAGGGTAAAAACTTACCTGAGAAACTTCTTAGCAATCCCTGGGTAAGAGTCTAGTATTTTCTCCCTTTGGGAAAATACTCTTCCAGGGTTTTTAGGGAACCCAAAAATTTGCCCAAAAAGTTGTTGGGTCCCAAACTATATTGGGTATTTTATCAACCAAAGAGGGTTTTAGAAATTTCTTCCCTGTCTTAGGAAGGCTTGTTTGGGGCCTAGTTTAGAAAGCGAGCAACTACAAGGAAAGCATTTCCAGGTTTTTTCAATGGATGGTTTCACCTTTTTACAACTGGAATGGGGGCCTAGAATTTTGGTCACCCCCGGGGTTTGGGTTTTCCAGAGGAGTAAAAAATATAGGCGCACTTGGAGTTGACCATTTCAAAGCCCCAAAAATTTCTCCATCCGAGAAGGCCTTTTTCACTGCATTGAGATTTAGCCCTTTTCATTTAGCAAACCCCCATTCTCCTTTGGGTTCAAGGGTAGGTTTAAAATTTTAACCTTGTAAAGGACAGGGGTGGCAAAACCCACCAATATGGATTCAGTGCAGGGGCCAGGCCCCCCAACCCCTTTCCCTTTTAATGTCATCCACCGACAACCCGGTTTTGTGAAAAAATTAAGGAAATTTTTAAATGTCATTTGTTTTATTTGGCATATTTTTGTAAAGGGGAAATGCTCTGGGCAAGAAAACCCGAAAAAATCGGCTCCTCTTTCTCTCATGTAGTAGGGGGGCCAGCTCACACCGCCTGGGCTTTACTGTCATAGGGGACCTTTCCGGGGTAAACCCGAGTTAAAGCTGGAACAGGAAAACACTTACTTACCTTTTTGTTCACCTGGGTTTTCGTCAGGGTCTGAATGTTTTCCCAAACCAAATTTTGTAATTTATATTTAACCTGCTTAGAACAAACCTCAAAATCAATGCAAAAAACTCTATAATGCACAACAAAGCATCTTCAGTAGAAAGAGTTTAATTGTTTGAAACCTGCATTAAGTTATTGAAATGTATGCAAAAAATTGTTTAAAATAAGGGTTTAAAAAAAAACTAACTGCTGTTTAGGAAACTGTGCAATTTAACGTTTAAGCCGTTCAGTATAGTCAAAAAATTTTCCTTTTTTTGGTTTAAGAAAATTTACAGTTCAAATGCTAAGTAGCAAACTTCAAGGGTTTTGGGGGGGGGGTTTAAAAAAAAAATTGGGGGGAACCCCCAAAATTCACCCAAAAGGGGCCCTTTTTAACCCCCGGGGGGCCCTTTTAAAACCCCCGGGTTTAAAATTTTTTAAAAATTGTTCTTTTTTAAAAGCCTCCCCCCTTGGTCCAAGAGCTTCCCCCAGGATCCAGTCAAACTCCTTCCCTGCCACCCTTGTTAGTTATTCAACCAAAGGAATACTGGAAAATTTAAACCCAAAAATCCCTTGTTTACATAAATTTTTTTGGTATTCTGTGCGGGGTTTCCCCCAACTTCCTTCTGGGACTTATCTGCTTCTCCTGTAACCTTTTGGGGTTTTTAGAGAAAGTTTTTTGCATGATATTGGCATATTTTTCCTACCAATTGGGCATGCTTGGGGGATTTGAAAGGCGCTTTTTTAACCCTGCTGCTAGGGGGGGGAAGCTCACCTGGCTAGCTTTGGAATTGGGTGGGGTGCCCAAGGGTAACCAAAAAAACTGCACAGTGAATTCTCTTTTTTTGGTAGCCCTTGTACCTTTAAAGGGCTGCGGGCTAAAATTTTTAAAACAGAATTTTTGATTTAAGTTCCGTTTAAAAAACTCAAAATCTGAAAGGAAAATCCTTGGGTTACAAACAGGAAACTTAAAGCAGTTTCAAATTTAGAATTAGTAACTGAAAATTTGGGAAAATTATTACATGAATAGTTAAAAAACCCTAAATGCAGTAACCATAAAAAAAAATTTACAACTGCAAAGGAGTTAATTATAGAAAATTTAAATTCAAAGTGCTTGGGAATAAGTGAAGAATTTTTGCTTTTTAAAAAATTTTTAAAACGTAATGCCCAAAGCTTAAAAAACAACCTTTAAACAGGTTTTCCAGTGAAAGGAAAAAGAACATTACATGCCCTATTACCAAATTTAGGGCGGAACTTATATAAAAGAAAAACAAAAGAAAAACCAGGAAACTTCAAACCCAAAAAACGTAACAAACATCCAATTTCCCCTAAGAAAAAAATCACTTTAAAAATCCAAAACCCAAAATTAGAAAGATAAAAATTTAAAATAAAAAATTTTTTAATTTAATAAGGGAAAACCCCGTTTTTGAAAATATTTTACAGGGAAAAGGGCCCCCAAAAAAATTTTTTTTCCTCAATTTAAAACCCCTTAGAAAAAAACCAAAACCCAATTTTTCCCCCCGGGGGGGGTTCCGGGTTTTTTTTTTAAAAAAAGGGTTTTTTTTTTTTAAAAAAAAACCGGGGGAATTAAATTTTTTTTTTCCCCAAAATTTTTAAAAAAGGGGGAATTGGGAAAAGGAAAAAAATTTAAAAAAAAAAATTTTTTTGGAAAAAAAAAAGGGGGGGCCAAAAAAGGAAAAAAAAATTGGGGAATTTTTAAAAAATAAAACCAAAAAAATTTTTTTTTCCCAAAAAAGGGGGCCCCCCTTTTGGGGGAAAAATGCCTTTTGGAAATCCAAAAAAAAAATTTTTTTTTTAAAAAAAAATTTTTTACCCCCCCCCCCAGGGCCCCCCCTTTTCCCCCAAAAAAAAAAAAAATTTTTTTTTTTTTTAAAACCCCAAAAAAAAAAAACCGGGGGAAAAAATTCCCCCTTAAAATTTTAAAGGGGGCCCCCCAAAAAATTTTCCCCCAAAAAAAAAAAAAAACCCCCCCCTTTTTTTTTTCCCTTTTTTAAAAGGGGAAAAAAAAAAAAATTAAAAAAAAAAATTTTTTGGTTTCCGGTTTTAAAAAAAAAACAAAGTTTGTTTTTTTGGGGAAAACCCTTTTTCCCCCCCCAACCCTTTAAAAAAAAAATTTTTTTAAAAAAAAAAAAACCCGGAAAAACCCCCGGGGGGAAAAAACCCCCCCAAAGGGGAAAAAAACCCCCAAAAAATTTTCCCCAAAAAAAAAAATTTAAAAAAGTAAAAAAATTTTAAAAAAAAAACCCCCCCCCAAAAGGGGGGAAAAAAAAAACCCCCCCCAGAAAAACCCCCCCCCCCAAAAAAAAAAAGGGGGGACGGTTTAAAAAAAAAAGGGGAAAAAGGGGGAATTAAAAAAAAAAGGAAAAAAAAAAAAAGGGGAAAAAAAAAAAAAAAAAATTTTTTGAAATTTTGGGAAAAAACCCCGAATTTTTCCCCAAATTTTAAACCCCTTTTTTTTTTAAAAAAAAAAAAGGCTTCCCCCCAAAAAAAAAACCCCCCTGCTTTTTTTTAAAAAAAAAAAAAAAATTTTTCCCCCCTTTTTTTTTTTGTTTAAAACCCCCCTTTTTTTCCTTGGGGAAAAAAAAAAAAAAACCCCCCCCCCTTTAAAAAAACCCCAAACCCCCGGGGGGTTTCAAGGGGAAAAAAAAACCCCCAAAAAAAAAGGGGGGGGAAAAAAAAAAAAAAATTTTTTTTTTTTTTTTCGGGGAAAAATTTTTTTTTTTTTAAAAAAAAGGGTTTTTTTTAACCCCCAAAAAAAATTTTAACTTAAAGGGGTTTTTTCCCCCCCCCCCTTTTTTTTTGCCCCCCCCCCACAAAAAAAATTTGGTTTTTTTTTAAAAAAATTTTTTAAAAAAACCCCCCCCAAAAAAAGCCCTTTTTTAAAGGGAAAACCCCCTTTTTGGGGGGCCCCCCCCCTTTTTAAAACCCTTTTTAAAAAAAAAAAGAACCCCTTTTTTTTTGGGTTTTTAAAAAAAAAAAAAACCTTTAAAAAAAAACCCTTTTAATATGGGGGGTTAAAATCCCAAAACCCAAAAAAATTTTTTTTCCCCAAACCCCCAAAACCCCCGGGGGGGTTTTTTAAAAAAAAAAAAAATTTTTTTTTAAAAAAAAAATTTTTTTTTTAAACCAAAAATTGGGCCCTTTTTGGGGGGGAAAAAGGGGAAAAAAAAGGTTTTTTAATTTTTTTAAATTTCCTTAAAAAATAGTCCAGTTTGAAAATAATAAACCAAAGGTTTCCCCCGGGGGGGGGCCAAGGCGGGCCCCTTTTTTCCTTTTAAAACCTGGGAATGGCCTTTTTTTATCCCTTTTCCTTTGGGTTTCCTTCCTTTGTCCTTGAACTCCAAGGCCCCTGAGCCAGTGGAAACCACAACTCAAGCTGCGGAAGCCCTTATAAATGCCTTCTATGAACACCTCCAGGACTGCATGGATCAGGCAATCCCAAATAAAACCAAGACTCTTTCCACAAAGGGCAAACGCCCAGTCTGGTGGACCCCAGCCATTAACAAACTTTTACAATAAGAGAAAGCTATTACATGATAGAACAAAATCCATAAAAGGAAGTCACCCCTGATCATTATTAGAAAAAAAATACGAGCACTCATAAATCAACTAAGGCCAATTTTGAGAAAAAATTGCCATGGATTCAAAGGACAATCATAAGGCCTTTTTCAGCTATGTTAGGAACCTGGGTGGAAACTCCCAGATATGCTCAGAATTAGTCCAAAATGATACAAAATCACTGAACCCACAGACATTGCCAACATACTGGCAGACAGGTTCAGTGCAAACTTCACCCCCTCTCCCCTAAAGGAGAGATAACTATCCCAGCGGAGTGTAGCCTCCCAGACATCTCAAATGCAGGTGAAAGCTGCTCTCTAAAGCTAAAACACAGCAACAATGGGACGGATGGTGTCCCCGGCTGTGTGCCGCTACACGAAGCAAATGAGGAATTAAACCCGCACATAAGGCAGCTGTTTAATCTCAGCCTTACCACAGGATACATGCCCAAGGAGTGGCGTACGGCAACTGTGGTCCCACGCCACAAAGGCGGTGCCTCTACGGACCCTGGTAATTACTGCCCCATAAGCTTAACAAGTCTAATCTGCAAAGCTATGGAGAGGATCATAATGGAGTTCATAAACAAAGATATAGGGGACTTGCAGACATTGGACCCAACCCAGTTTGGCTTCAAGGGCAGATCATGCCTTTTGAACTTGGTCAACTTCTTCGAAACAGTCACCAAGGCCATTGATGAGGAAAGGCAGTCCATACAGCCTACCTTGACCTTGCAAGGCTTTTACACAATACCCCACTGGTATTGTAGAAAAACTTACCAGCTTAAATGTAAACCCATATGTCATAAGATGGGTTGCAAACTGGCTTAAGGACAGAACCCACAGGGTTAGAGTTGCTGGCGCTTATGTCAGACTCCAAGCCGGTCACAAGTGGTGTCCCACAGGGCTCGGTCCTGGCCCCTATTGTTCGGCATCTACTTCTCAGAAGTACAGGCCAACATGGGAGGACTTTATTGACAAAGTTTGCAGACTGCAAACTGGCCCATAGTGGAAAGTGCATCGGACACAGATATCCTTCAGAAGGGACTCACGGAAACAGATAGCTGGTGCCAGAGCCATGGCCTGAAGTTAAACGCCAAAAATGTATAGTCATACCCTTCGGAAAACAAGGTAACCCCAAGCTACCATATAGGTGGCAATCCACTAAGCACAGAAGAGGTTATCAGGGACCTGGGGACCCAGGTTGACAGTGGCCTTTCTTTGACACTCACTTGCTAAAATGGTTAGAAAGACCATCTACACTGCCCACCTGATCATGAAGGGATTCACATCCAGATCTAGTGAGGTCATTGTTCCCCTGTACTCTTCACTTATCAGACCAATGATAGAGTACAATGCCCCATTCGGGATGTATCTCACCCGACATCTGCAGCAATTGGAGAGACCCCAAAAGTTCCTCACCAAAAGGATAAAGGACTCAAAATCTGTCATATGCTGCCAGATTGAAGAAACTCCAGTTCTATTCAGTCGATACCGTCTGCTCAGAGGTGACATGTGCCTGACATACAAGGCCATGTCCAACCCGAATTAATGGACATGCTCCACGCCAAAATCCAAATCCACCAAAACCACTAGAGCAAGCGACTTAAACCTTAGCACACAGATATAAATAGGACGTGCTGGAGGATAGATTTATCACCAGAGACTCCCTATGCTGTGGAATAAAATCCCGTCCATGTGAGGCAGAGCACCTCGCTGGCTCTGTTCAAGAGAAATCTTGACCTGTGGATGGGAGATCGTGGGTTTATCCTGAATCATCTCTGTGTCACTGCTGGACAGAGGCACAACAAACTAATGGGCACAGTATTTTTCATATAAGGGGTGTATGAAGCCACAAAATTTGGGCTAGGCTTATAAATGCCTTAGGGCAGATAGCCTAGTATAAACCTATGAACCTTCTGATCAGGTTTCTATTTCCTCTGATTCCTCTTCTGAACAGGATTATTCCATGCTTCCCTATGAGGATTCTGATGCTGAAGAATCCATTCCTTCAGCCTCTCTTCCTGAGGATTATTCTTTTGGGGAAACCCTGCATAACCATGAGGGAGCATCTCCACTGGGAGAGCCAAGATTATTCTGAATCTAAGAAAAGGCTCAGACTTTCTGCTACTTCCTCAGCACAGACCCCTTCCTATTCCACCTGTTCTAGACATTGTAGATGTATTTTCAGAGTCTGGCCTGTCCCCTGACTCTCTACCCCCTGCACCTGCTAATCCAGACAAATATTACAGGGTCCCGGATTCTCAAATTCTTATATAAAAACCCTGCTGCTGACGCAGAAACTATATCTTGGGTCCCAAAGGGGTTAAAGCTTCCACTGAAAAATAAAACCCTGTCCCTTCTGATGGGGATTCTAGGGCAGTATAGACAGATGGGGGAAAAAGTTTACACTTCTGCTACCTTGGCTGTAAGGGCTTTAAATTGTCAGTTTCATATGCTTAAATATCAGCAATATTTAATGTCACTGCTTAAACAGAAATTGTTGACAAATACTGAATGTTAAGAGAACAAGGAATTGCAGGATTTATTGCATGCAGCAGAACAAGTGGGAAAGCATACTTTGCAATGTGGTTATGATACACTTGGAGACCTCTTGCAGGGCCGCTGTTGCAGGTTCTGTTATTAGAAGGCATGCTTGGTTAAAGGAACAGAATCTGCCTGATCATGTTAAAGCAAAATTATTAGATGCACCATTACTGCATGATACTTTGGTACTAAAGCAGAAGAGGTGTTGAAAAAAATGGAGGATAAAGCAAAATCCATGCAGACAGTGAAGGATTTCTTACAGGTACAGCCACCCAGGTTTAGCAGGAACTGGCCTTCTAAAATTGGTCCTTTCCAGTGTCAGACAGACCACAAAGAGGCAGATACAGGCGTCCCAGAGGCAGATATCAGCCCCAAGGCTCATACAAGCCTAAACAATGGGGTGATCCTACCTCCAAAAGCGTAGAAGACAAATCACAACCTTACAGGAAACAGTCCCAATGACTTTCCTCTGCCAGATCCAAGCACATTTCTTTTGACAGCCCCCTTAGGGGGAAAACTAGCACTTTTCATCAAATTGGCAAATGGTTACCCAAGACAAATGGGTCCTGAACATAGCGTCCCAAGGCTACAGGTTCCATTTTCACACCCTACCAAGGTCAAAAGGTATGCCAGACCTGCCACACAATCAATGGGCAGAGACACAAAAACAAATTACAGCCCTCATTGAAATGAGGGCCATTCAGCAAGTACCACAACAAGAGCAGGGGCAAGGATTTTACTCCACACTTTTCCTAGTGCCCAGAAGAGACGAAAACCTGGAGACCAATACTGGACCTGTCTGTACTAAATACGTTTCTGGAAGTTCCAAAATTCAAGATGTTGACTCTACAGCAGCTACTGCCCATGCTGGGCAAGAAGGCCTGGCTCGTAACTTTGGACCTAAGAGGCATACCTGCATGTCCCAATCAGACAATCTTGCAGAAGATACCTCAGATTCATAGCTGGCTCAATGCATTACCAATTCTCTGCACTGCCATTTGGCTTATCTACTGTGCCCGGGGTCTTCACAAAATGCCTGGCACCAGTAATTGCGTTTTGCAGACAAAAGAATTCAAATATATCCGTACTTGGACTGTGTAATTCAAGCAGAGAACAGACATTCTTCTAAAGCATCTTGCATTTGTAAAAAGATTACTAACTGGCCTAGGGTTCACAGTAAACGATAAGAAATCAAAACTAGTGCCCTCTCATGAGATAATATTCCTGAGTGCAAGCTTAAATATAAACTGCCCAGATGGCTTATCTCACACCAGACAAATGCAACTGACTTCTTACTTCAAGAAATTGGCAACAAAAACTGACTTATCTGCAAGGAAAATCCTGCAGGCCTTGGGTTTCATGGCATCCTGCATTCTACTAATTCCATATGCCAGACTGCATACGAGGAAACTACAATGGTATCTAAAAAGTGTTTGGACTCTGCATTGCCATAGCCTGGAGACAGTAATTGCACTCATTCCCTGCCTGCAACAGGAGTTTCGATGGTGAGCAGAGGCCTGTCACCACAACAAGGGTCTACAATTCAGTTTACCCACAGCCAGACAGACACTGACAAACGGATGCATCAGATTATGCCTGGGGGCCCATATGCAGGAAAATGTATTCAGGGCACATGGCCTGCAAACCAGATGCATCTTCACATCAATCAAAAAGAGATGCTAGCTGTTCAAAATGCTCTGACAGCTTTCAAGGACCTGCTTCATCCAGGACAGCTACTGATAAAGACGGACAATACTACGGTCATGTGGTACATAAACAAGCAGGGAGGTACACATTCCTACCCCCCTCTGCAGACAAGCAATGACCTTATGGGAGACAGCATTGACTTTTCAAGTTCACCTGCAAGCACAATTCCTGCCAGGAAAAACAAATACTCTGGCAGACTAACTAAGCAGAAACCTCATGGATCCCCACGAATGGAAACTGGATCCACAATGATAAGGAAATGGGGATGCCCAGACATAGATCTGTTTGCCTCTCCTCACAACTGCCAATTGCAGAGATTTTGCACAAGGATTTACCACAAGCAAGCATGGAAAGTGGACGCCCTATCCTTCAGCTGGAAAATTCTAACAGTATATGCCTTTCCTCCACTGCCTCTCCTTCCCAGGGTACTCCTAAAGGTCAGACTAGAGAAGCCAAAAATGAATACTGATTGCACCAGACTGGCCACGTCAGCACTGGTACCCAATCCTAAAGAGCTTGTCTCAAGGTCCAGCATGGATATTGCCTCAAACTTCACTTATTGACCCAACAAAACAATATGATCCTGCACAGCCAACTCAGGACCTTAAATCTGGCAGCATGGCGGATAATGTAGCCATTCAGAACACTTCTCTTTCAAAAGCTGTTATGGATGTTATCTTGGAGGCCCAGAAAATCTTATGCAGAAAAATGGAAGAGATTCTGTGCTTGGAACCAGGAACAAGGGACTGACACGTGTACTAAATTTCCCTCCGAGTTTACAATACCCAACTGAGATTCTGAACAAAGGCCTTTCTCCTCAATTAAGATTCATGCCTCTGCCATTTCAGCCCATTACAATACGGAACCACCTATCTTTTCTCATCCTTCAATAAGGCAGTACCTCAGAGGGGCCAAAAACATTAGGCGTCCAAGGAGAGCACCAATTCCGGCCTGGGACCTCAATTATGTTTTGGAAAAACTCACACTGCTTCCTTTTGAGCCAGCATCAACAGCAGATATAAAATTCTTATCCTGGAAAACAGCTCTGCTCCTAGCAATAACCTCTGCAAGACGAGGCGCGGAGTTGCAAGCACTCATGGCTGTGGAACCTTTTATCATTTTTCATCCAGACAGGGTTTCTCTGAGGACAAATCCTACATTTATGCCTAAGATGGTGTCCAGTGTGGCCCTCAACCAAACCATTCACTTGCCTACCTTTTATCCAAATCCACAGAACAAGGGTGAGAAAATTCTGCATTCTTTGGACATAGGCAGTTACGCTTCTACTTGGACAGAACTAAAGCTTTTAGAAAGACTGAGCAACTTTGCGTCATATGCTGCAGAATCGCAAGGAAAGGCTATCTCAAAACAGACTATTTCTAAATGGATAGGCCATTGCATCCGTTTCTGCTATTTCAGCATGGCAAATCAGTGCCTAAGGGCATTAGGCCTCATTCCACCAGAGCAGCAGCCACTTCAGCAGCCTTCCTCAGAGGAGTACCAACCAAGGACATCTTAGAGGCTGCAACTTGGAGTTCAGTGCACACTTTCACAAAGCACTACCACTTACCTCTTTACTTAAGTCCAGAGCAGGCTTTGCCACTGCAGATCTGCAGGACCTCATAGCCTCTCCTAATCCTATTTAGCCCAGCCACCCATCCTCAGCTTTGGGATTCAACCCAAGAGTAATGACTGCAACAGTGAAACACGATGAATATAGTACAGTTGTGTACCTACCATAAATGTAGATGTTGTTGTATTCACTGTTGCAGTCCAGGTTACCCACCCACCATCCCCCTTTCCTTTGCTGGGACTTATCTGCACTTCTCTATCCTGTACAACCTATGTGGTGTATTAGCTTGTAGATGAAGGAAATGTTATTTTTGTGCATGCATTTTTATTGGCATATTTTTTCAGCCTACCAATTTGGGGGCACCTGACATCTGGGGCAAGAAAAACTGAAGAAAATGGCATCTGCTGCATCTTTTATACCCCTGGCGCACTGCTGTTAGGGAAGAGGCGACAGCAATCGACACCGGACCTAGACTTTGGAATTCTGGCCGACTGAGGGTAGCCTCCCAGCAGGATAACCCAAGAGTAATGACTGCAACAGTGAATACACTCGAACATCTACATTTATGGTAGGTACACAACTGTAATTTTTAAACTGATCAAGGAGCAAGCAGACTCAAAGAATGCTTTTAACTGTAAACAGACAATTATAGTAATGCACACTATTACAGTTCCTAGCTGTAGAACACAGAAACCTCAAGCGCACAGAAAAGCTCGGATAGAGCACTCACAAACAGAAAATAAACTCTCTGTATGAAAAAGCAGTTTACAGTTTAAGTAATTCAGTTAACATGCAGTTAGAGTAATGCAATAGTATCTAGCAATGAAAAATACAGTTAACAGTATAAAACAGTACATAAATGCAGTGAAACAATAACAACTGCTTTTATAGCAGTGCAAAATATAGTAGATCAACTGTATAGCACAATTATAAATGTTTCAGAAGTGCAGTTCAGTGAAATAAGTGTAAGAAATAACTTATCCTGCTCTTGGAATTTTATCTTGCTCTTGGAATCTTAAGGAATTTCCATTACATATTAGGCCCCCAAGAAACCCTAGTCTCTCTTGGGACCTTAATCTTGTCCATGAAAATCTGACTCTGGTTCCTTTTGAACCTGCTTTTTCCTGTCTAACACTGCACCTGGAAGACCATCTTATTGCTTGCTTCAGCAAAGAGTTTCTGAACTTCAGGCTCTGATAGCACGTCTCCCTTTCTGATTTTTCAGTGTCTGTGTACTAATCCTTTTATGCCCAAGTGGTCATTGAGTTGTCTTAATTCAGTCTGTCCAGCTTTTCATTTTCTTTCTCTGCAATCTGCTAGTGAGAATGTTCACTCCTTGGATCTACATAGGCAGCTCAGGTATTTGGATAAGATAAAGGCTATCTGCAATCAATGCAGCTTTTTTTTTCTTTTCATACGTGGACATTTGGTTTGGCAGTTTCTAAGCAAACCATGTCCTGGATCTCTAAGCCCATTTGTTCTGTTCATGACGTGGCGAACACCTTTCTGCTTCAGTTTGAGCTCATTCTGTGAAGCCAATAGCATTTTCTGGAGCTTTATTCAAAGGTCTGGATACTAGGTCCATCCTTTAAGCAGCTGCTTGGTATGCTGCGTACAGATTTACTAGATGTATAGTGGTTGGTTGGCTGCTGGGCTTGCCTTTATAAGGAAAAGTCCATGCCAGACATAGGGTGCCATACTAGCTGAAGCACACACTAATTGTTTTGCAGCACAGAGTGACAAAAGTAGGTAGAGCACAGCATAGTATAATCAGAAACAGCATGTATAATCAGAAACAGCATGCCTGTTAAAGCTTGGCTACTGTGCCCGGAGTACAGTCACTGAAAGCATGTGACATAGTTGTCTTAGAGACGGCCAGAAAACCGCTGATGCAACCCTTATAGGTTCATAGGTGTGTACTAGGCCAACGGACCTGGAGCCTTTACAATCCTAGCCTATAGAAGTGCTCTGGCATCATGCTGTGGTTAGTTCCTCTATCAAGTAGAGCCACTGGAGTGATCCCAGGGTGAACTTTATATTTCCCATCCACTCATCAAGATTTCTCTTGAAAATGGCCAGTGAGGTGCTCTGCTTGACATGTATGGGAAGTCATGATTAACATCCTGTAACAGTGTGGGGACTCTCTAATGCATGGACTCGTAAGAAGTGTTGTACTGGATAGTGAATGTTCTATCCGTCATGACCTTGTGCTGTTTCAGGTAATGGTGGTACAGTAGAACTGTCTGTAGAACAGGCTTCTAATATGTTTTGGGTTGTCAGTAATGGCAGTAGCACTCCATAGTTGTGCAGAAACAGTATGTGGGGTCAGGGGAACAATACAAATGCAAGATGATGCTACATTTATTTTGTGCCAATTTGCCAAAGGCATGAGAGCAGTATGCAGTAGCAAACACAGGACGGGATTGAAATCAATACTGTGCAAGTAAGTGAAAATGGCAAACAGTTTGGAGCCATGTAGGTATGGCTGTCTGGAGTTTTAAAGTCAGTAAAGAAGATGGAAATAATTTTTATTCTTTGTTTACACTTAATTTTGTGGCCATTTAGTGCTGCCTTCTGTATTACCTGTTCTGTTTGTCTGCTTTTGAGAAATCTGTTGGCCTGTAGATTTTCCCACTCATCCAAGTTTTTGTTGTGCTTTTAATCTTGGTGGCTTTTAAGCCACCCACCCTTAATCTAAATTAAGCTTTAGAAGCTCCTTCCAGTTTCATTTCATCCACTCATTGTACAGGCCCTCCCCCTTGGACTATAAGGCTGAGTTACACTTAGTGCACACTAAAGTACTCTCTGTTAATATTTAATCTGATAATCATCACATAATCCTTGGGCTGTGGGCTCTGTTCTGAGCTTTGGAACAGACTGCCGTTTACTTCAACTCTCGCACCTTCCAAACTCTCAAGCTAGGCTCTACTCAATGCTCCTCTCTAAATTGCCTCAGATCTTGTTTGCTGCCACTTGTCAGATGCGTTTGACCTATCTCAAGCTTTGGCAGTTTTTTCAAGGTTTCCCTTCCAGGTATCTTTTTTTCAAAGGAAGTCTGAGACCCCACTTTAGAGCTTGTTGCTCCATGGGATTTACCCACAGTTCTACAATCTGTTACTCTCCCATTTTGAACCATCAGCTACTTGTGACTTATTTTCTGAATTGGAAAACTTTTATTTTTAGTAGGTATCACTTCTGCAAGAGTATCTGAAATTCAAGCCTTGTCCTGCAAACCTCCCTACATATTTCACAAAGACAGGGTTTCCCTCAGGACTAATCCTTGCTTCTTGCCAAAGGTAGTTTCAAAATCCAGTATCATACATTGCAACTACCTCTTTTTTACTAATTTCTCCAATAAAGGAAAACATTGCCTACATTTATTAGACATTCGTAGACGGTGTTTTTATTTTCACAGAACCAAGGATTTCAGGAAATCTGGCCAATTTGTTTCCTTTTCTTTGTTTTCCTTGGGTAACCCAGTTTCCAAGGTTACCTTAGTTAAATGGCTTAGATTGCATCACATTTGTCTGTTATTCAAGGATATTCTCCTTCCACACCCAGTGAAAGCCCACTCTGCTAGAGCTGTGGCAACTTCTGCATTTTTTCATGCCAGTGCTTCTTTAGATGACATCTGTACAGCAGCTGTATGGTGAGAACTCCGGTCAGCTAATGATTGGCAGTAGATTTTTACATGTAGTTGCCAGCCCCTGATGCACAACCTTCAACGTAGGTACGCCCATTCACGCATGTCTCCACACAGAAGACGCTCTTAGCTGAGAATTGAACCGGACAGCGACCTACTGTGAGGCAACAACGCTACCGCAGCACCACCACACATTGGATCAGGTGTCTACGGGACGTGCATCATTAAGTTTGATGGTACTTAGGGATATTCTTCCATGAGGCCTCCCAAGATTCAAGTAGCTAGGGACTCTCTCCCACAGTCGAGGATTACATGACGATTGACATCAGATAAAAAAGTTGTCATATCATAACATTCCGTCTGTGTTGTCATACCATAACATTCCGTCTGTGTTGTCTATCTTCAGTAATCCTTGACATTCCCCCCACCTTACCCTGGCCTGAGACTCTTGGGGATTGAATACTCCCAAGACTGGCTTCATAATAGGGAGACAGAGCTTCTCCTCTTTACTGTGCCTGCCACTATCTTAGGTAAACTCAGTCTGAGGTAATTTAGAGGAGCATTATTGGTAGAGCCTAGCTCAAGAGTTTGGAAGGAGCGAGCCCACAGTCAAGGATTAGTGAAGATTGACCACACAGATGGAACTTTATGGTAAGATATAACTTTGTTTGACATACATTTGTTAATCAGGAAAATGCAACTAGGGAAAAAGTCCTTTCTCAGTGGAAGCCTGGGGAGAAGAGCTCTACATAACAAAACAAGGCACAATTTACCATCAAATGATGCAATATTTCAAGGACAAGTAGTTTTTTTATACAGTTAGCTTAGATTAAGAAGTGGTTGCTGATGATGAAAGAGGTGGAATTAAAACTAAATTATCGTGTCGTGTGCTAAATGTCTTGCTCCAGGCGGGTAAAAGTATAGCGGGTAGTGATGTGGTACAAGACCATAGTAGGGGAGGGGATAATGAATGATCTACAGGGTTAAGATAAGGGAGAGGAGTTTAAAAAAAAATAACAAAAAGGGGGGTTGGGAGAGTAATGAAGTGAGAGAAGTTAACAGGTTGAGGCGTGTATGATGTGAAGAGGAAAGTTAATAAGTTAGCCAGGAGTACTACAGGAACAGAGCCATGAATTATTCATGAAACATTTTAGGGAGGTCTTAAATGTAGAAATATTTGGGGGCTCCTAACAGTTATAGAAATTATGTTCTTAGCTTTAGCTACACATGATAAAGACATTATGTGCCTTATGGATGGAGAGAATCTGTCCTTGGAGCATAATACACGCTTGGGATGATGCTTCTGTAGGAGAGTGCCAAGAGAGGGGGTAGTCGGTGACTTTGTGTGTAAGTAGATAGTGAATAATTGAGTGCAGTTTAGATAGTGGGCGAATTCTAAGAGTTGGCTGAGCAGTGATGGGTGAAATGAAGTTTGCTAGCAGCAAAATGAGTAGTTTTTATTGTAACATTGTTAAAATATCGACTTTACTGTTGAACATCTGAGAATACAGGTGCATCATATAGGAGAGATGACAATAAGTAGATGTTTGCAGGGGTTACTTTGGTAGAGTTAGTCAAGAATTTACTCCTGTCCATCAGGCCTAATTTGATGGGTTTTGTTTGTTTTGATGATAGAATTTTGAATGTGCCGGTCAAATTTGAGGTCACGTATGGTTAATCATAGTAGCTCAGTTTGAGTGTTGTTTAGAATCGATTCTGAAATTGTCTTCATGTGGAGTGTAATTTTTAGGGATAGATAATTTGATTTTCATTGAGTTGAGTAAAAGTTGGGCTTCTTTTGAGAGAGTTTTCAGTGGAGCTAAAGGCTTCCTGGGTTGCAAGTTGCAAGTGAGTAAGGTTCTTAGAGAAACAAGTGTTGAAGCATCTGCATACTGTATCAGTGATGCTTGTTTTTGAGGAGGTCTGCAGATTTGTGAATATATTGAAAGGTGGTCCTAGAATGGATCCTTAGGGTAGTCTTGTAGGAACAGATAGGAGATGGGGTGTTGAGCCATTTAACCGATTTGTTTATCATTCAGGTAGCTATTGAACCAGGTATGTTTGGTTTCGAGAGTCCTAGTACTGAGATTTTCTGCAGGAGTTTAAAAAAGTTATGCTGGAAAGAAGGGATAAAAGTCTAGCCTCCGGGACTAGAATACTAATTGCTGTAGAGCCTGTGAACTGCTTTTCTGGAATCTGCTTGGGATTGATTTATTTGTGATTAAGTATAACTTTAAGTATGACCATTCACAGCATCAAACTGGTATGTCTGACACTACTCCATTGTACATTAAGGTGCATCTCTGAGACACTACTCTACTGAATGATTCTTGGTACTGTGTAACTGTCAAAATGCTACTAAGTGGTTCTGTTTTATTACTAACTTGAACTGTGATATGTTGTGATTTTATTACTATAATTTCTTATTGTTTCATTATTGTTTAAAATACTGACACATGATGATTCTCCCTGGGCCTCTGCTGAAAATGGGCAAATTTGCCTAGTGGACTTCCCCAGTAAACAAATGTCAAATTTTGTTCCTGGTGAGAGAATGAGCAGAGGGGTACTGTTTTTTATTGCTCTGATATTAGACTTAAGATTGTAATACTAAACTAGAACCCTAGCAAATCTGTTTCCCTCAGAGTGGTTACGCAAAGAGAAGCATAGAATCTCTTGGTACCACTCCCTCTGCAGCCCACTATATTCATACCTGGAACCATGGATCTACATTTTTACTGTGTCTGCAGCCAGCTTGGTAGAAATGGGCATCCTGAGACTATGTGAAAATTCTCTTGTTTTCTGATCACCATCAAATCCTAAATGACCTAGGAAACCTCAATTTGCTTTCATCAAGGGCAGGTCATGCTTCCTTTTCCTGGTGAACTACTTAGAGATAGTCACCAAAGCAATGAATGAGGGCAAAACTGCCTGCCTTGACCTGGCCAAAGCATTCGACACAGTACCCCACTCTGGTATTGTAGACAAGCTTATGAAGTTAGGTATAAATCCCTACATCACATGTTTGATAGCCAGATGCATAAAGGATGCAAATTCAGGATAGGCAAATCTAACCCCCCAGAGTCCAGTCACTAGTGGTGTCTCCCAAGGGTGGATACCGGAGCAACTTCTTTTTGGCATCTACTTCTCTGAACTCAAGGCCAGCGTTTAAGGCCTCCGGCTGACCAAGTTTGCAGACCATTGCAAATTGGAGAATTCTATGACTGCACCTAATAACACAAACATCCACCAAGAAGGTCTGACATACTAATAACTGATGCTAGAGATGCTGTCTAAAGCGCAATGCCAAAAACTGCATATAATCTCTTGGAAAGGCAACCACATCTAGAAAGTACAGCATTGATAATGTACTCTCTAAGAATTGACCCATTTGTCAGCGAATTGGGAATGCATGTAGACAGTGACTTGACCTTTGACCATAATATGTCTGCTGTAGTAAGGAAATCATTCTACACCTTGCAAAATTTTAGGCAGGGGTATGGCATCTAGTTGCAAATATGTCACTGTTCCATTGTACTCTGCCCTCATTAGACCAGTCAGAGTGCATTTTTCCCGTAGTGTATCTGACCAGGCGTATACAACAAATGGTGTCCACAGAGATCCTCTGAGTACATGGTATAGACATGTTCTGCACAGACCGCCTCAAAACCTTATCCTTGTACTCTTGCAGGCTGAGAAGGAGATATATGCCTGGACTTGAAAGCATCCTCTGATCCACTTTATATGGACCTATTGCACATCCATAAAGCAAATGACATATTAGAAAGAGGATACTTGGAAATGCTTGATACCCACCAAAGCTATACCCCAGCACACATACAAGTACTGTCAAAGCCTTGTCAATCACATTTGGGAAGTATGGCTTGGCTTAAGGTGAACCACAAACAAAAACCAACACTCAGACCAACCAAAGTAATTGCATGCATGACCAGTAATCCAAATACAAAACTGTCAACACCACTGTAATGCTTAAGGATAATAAATCCCTTTATTTGCAGCAAACTGCAGTTATACTAGCTAGTATCTCAGTAACAATTCTCACTTCATGCACCATTTAAATGTTAGAAAAGGTGCCAAGAAGTTATTCCCTATAGCATCCATAGTGGCATACTACATCTATATTTACATGTCAAAAAGGCATTCATTTAAAAAAATAGCATCCACATAAATATTCTTGACCAATATTTTATGTATAAAAGCAGCATCACATGGCACCCACATGTAACTTAACTATATTCTTGCAAGCCTGCTTTAAAAAAAAAAAAAAAGCTCCAAAGTTAATCATCCACATCCTTTTCTTAAAATATTTTTCCACTCGCTGATTTTTGAGGAAATGCCTTCAACACTAAGAAACCTAAAACTAGCATTCTTGTGTACATACATTTATGCAAAATGTTAGTCTGCTATGAAAACATCACTAAAATATGCATACAGTGTTCATAGGCATTGCATAATCATTATACTAAATAAAACCATTCCTATCATTCTACATAGGTTCATAGGTTCATACTAGGCTATCTGCCCTAGGGCATTTTATAAGCCTAGCCAGAATGTGTTTGGCTTTCGCCACCCATTTTAAATTTATTTTGCTATGCCCTTTTTCGAAGTTAGTATACTGTGCCTCTAACAGTGACACAGAAGTGATACCTGGTAAACCCCCATCCACTCATCAAGATTCCTCTTGAAGAGAGTCAGTGAGGACTCTGCCTAACCTGGACTGGGATTTTATTCCAGAGTGAAGGGAGCCTCTGGGTTATGAATCTGTCCCTCCAGCATGTCCTATTTATTTCAGTGCTGAGGTTCAAGTCTCGGGGATTTGAATTTTCTGAGGTGTAGCATGTCCATTAATTCCGGTTGGACATGGCTTTATACAGGGTACAGATCACTTCTGAACAGGCTATGCCACTGAGTAGAGCTGGAGCTGGAGTTAACCGGGCAGCATATGGCATCTGTTTGAGCCCTTTGATCTTCTTGGTGAGGTACTTTTGGGGTCTTTCCAGTTGCTGCAGGTGTCTGGTAAGGTACATCCCAAAAGGGGCATTGTACTCTACTATGGGCCTGATGAGGGATGAGTAAAGAGGCACGATGACCTCCCCTGATCTAGATGTGAATCCCTTCATGATTAGGTGGGCTATATAAAATGCTTTTCTAACCACTTTGGCCACATGGTTTGTCAAATGAGAGATTGCTATCAACTTGGGTCCCGGTCCCTAATTACTTCTTCTACTTAATGGATTACCACCTATGTGGTAATTTGTTGTTTTGCCAAAGGGGATGACTATACACTTTTTGGCATTTAGCTTGAGGCCATGGCTCTGGCACCAGTTGTCTGTTTCTATGAGGCCCTTTTGGAGGATGCTTGTGTCGGCTGGAGAGTCTATTATGGCGCCCAGTTTGTATATGAATGTAAATGGATGAAAAAACTGTCAATTACTTATTTACAAAAAGAGCATCTACTGTTTGCATCCTATAATCTCAATCCCATCAATAATTGTCTGACCATCAGATTTTTTCCCAATAGCTGTAGCTCATTTATAAGCAAAATTACATCTGTCTGGCAATCTTCTTTAGGCTGCTCCCGTTAGGGGTCGCCACAGCGGATGAACTGTTTCCATTTCTTCCTGTCCTCTGCATCTTGCTCTGTCACACCAACCACCTACATGTCCCCTCACCACATCCGTAAACCTTATCTTAGGCCTTCCTCTTTTCCTGTTTACCTGGCAGATTCATCCTTAGCATCTTTTTCCCAATATACTCTGCATCCCTCCTCAGCACATGTCCAAACCAACGTAGTCTTGCTTTTCTGGCTTTGTCTCCAAACCTTTGAACCTGGGCTAACCCTCTAATATACTTATTCCTAATCCTGCCCATCTTCGTCACACCCAGTACAAATCTTAACTCTACCACGTCAAGCTCTGACTACTGCCTTTTTGTCAGTGCCACTGTCTCCAACCCATATAACATAGCTGGTCTCACTACCCTTTTGTAGACCTTCCCTTTCACTCTTGCTGGTACTAGTCGGTCACAAATCACTCCTGACACTCTTCTCCACCCACTCCATCCTGCCTGTACTCTCTTCACATCCCCTCCACACTCATCATTACTCTGAACTGTTGATCCCAAGTATTTAAACTCATCCACCTTCTCCAAATCTACTTCCTGCATCCTCACCATTCCTCTGTCCTCCTCTCATTCACACACGTATATTCTGTCTTAGTCCTGCTGGCCTTCATTCCTCTTTTCTCTAGAGCATATTTCCACCTCTCCAGGGTAGTCTCATAGGTTCATAGGTTCATAGATTAGTACTAGACTAACTGCCCTTGCGAGCCATTTTAAGCCTAGCCAATTATCCCTTGTCTTATCCCTTATCTCCACCCGTTTTCTACTGTCACTACAGATCACAATGTCATCTGCAAACATCATGGTCCACGGGGACTCCTGTCTGATCTCGTCTGTCAACCTGTCCATCACCATTGCAAATATGAAAGGGCTCAGAGCTGATCCTTGATGTAATCCCACCTCCACCTTAAACGCATCCGTCACTCCCACCGCAGACCTCACCACTGTTACACTACCCTCGTACATTTCCTGTACCACTCTTAACATACTTCTGACAATCCCGACTTCCTCATACAATACCACAACACCTCTCTAGTCACCCTGTCATATTCTTTCTCCAAGTCCACAAAGACTCAGTGCAACTCCTTCTGACCACCTCTGTCCTACTCCATTAATACTCTGAGCAAACATCGCATCTGGAGTGCTCTTTCCTGGCATGAAACCATAATGCTGATCACTAATCTCATCCCTTCTTAACCTAGCTTCCACTACTTTCCCATCACTTCATGCTGTGACTGATCAGTTTAATTCCTCTGTAGTTACTACAGCTCTGCACATCACCCTTATTCTTAAAAATTGGTACCAAAACACTTTCTCCATTCCTCAGGCATCCTCTCACTTTCCAAGATTTCATTAAACAATCTAGTTAAAAACTCCACTGCCATTTCACCTAAACACCTCCATGCTTCCACGGGTATGTCATCTGGACCAACAGCCTTTCCATTCTTCATCCTCTTCATAGCTATCCTTACTTCCTCCTTGCTAATCCACTGCACTTCATGATTCACTATCCGCACATCATCCAACCTTCTCTCCCTCTCATTCTCTTCATTCATCAGCCCCTCAAAGTACTCTTTCCATCTGCTCAACACACTCCTCGCTTGAGTAGGTTTCCCTCATTATCCTTTATCACCCTTACCCTGCTGCACATCTTTACTAGCTCGGTCCTTCTGTCTAGCCAGTCTGTACAGGTCCTTTTCTCCCTCCTTAGTGTCCAACCTTTCATACGCCTTATCCTTAGCCTTCGCCACCTCTTTGCCATGCACCTCATCTCATTATACTCTTGTCTACTTTCTTCATCTCTCTGACAATCCCACTTCTTTTTCGCCAACCTCTCTCTGTATGCAATACTTCATTGTAAAAATCGTATTTCAAAATATTCCAATTTTTATGAACTTTCTTGGAACTTCTAAGTTTTTCTCATGGTGTCCATTTCCACCTCTCGTCTCTATCTACATTTTTTTAAAGATTAATAAATGCAGGTGGATTGTAGGAACAGGAACTTTGCTTGAAATAACCTGTTTATATTGATATGCCTTAACAATAATCTTTTTTGTATATGTGCAGAAAGCTAATCATTATTGGAACAAATCCTTTTACCTCTCATAAACTGATAATTAGGAATATTCCTTGTATGCTCAGGATGACAACTGTTGGCCATTACAAAAAGGAATTCCTAGTAAAGGACTTACAAAACACCTCAGTTAAGATACAATATACATTTTTTTCCAACATCCACATCCAAAAAGGACATTTTTGTGTACAGAATTCAACATTCAATTTAATTTCCCATTCTTTTGATTTAAATACTCGGTCATCCAATCCAGCCTTATTGGAATTTCAAATAAACCAGCGCTCATTTTTATTTCTTTAGATAAAATGTTTTGAAGTCCTAAATCATAAGTTCTTCAACATAAAACAGATGGTCAGGCTAAAGGCCCTGTCCCTCTACTCAGTCTCCTACAGACTCCTCAGAGGTGACCTCTGTCTAGCATACAATGCAATCTCGGACCCTACCTTGATGGGACTGCTGCATAAGGGCAAGTCCAGCTCCACTCGAGTAACCTGCATGTGCGACCTCAGCATGGTCTGTGACATCAATAGGACTTGTTGGAAGGACAGATTGTGTCCCAGAGACTCCCCCTTTTGTGGAATAGACTCTTTCAACGTCAAGCAGAGTACCTCATTAACACTTTAAGTGCAACCTGGATAACTGGATGAGGAACTGAAACTGCACCCTTGGAATTCTACCTGGGTCACTGCTGGACAGTAGCATAGGGTGCTGACTTGGGACATGGGCTAAATTCTTGGCTAGGCTTGTAAGGACCTCAGGGCCAATAGCCTAGTAACTTTGTATGATCCTATTTTGGTTAAAACATGTTCAGCCAACAGAAAAATATTAAATTGTTTTATCTAAATGTCGAGAGTGCTTAATTAGGAATTAAAATGTATTCCAACTAATGCCCTGCTTACATGTATTAAAATGTGAAGTGTTTAGATTAAGCCGTAAATTGCACTTGCATCATTTTAATGTGAATAATTCGGAAGTGAATGAGGGGACAGTGTGTAACAATTTTGATAGTTTGGAGGATAGTGTTTGTTCTTGTAATACTAGTTTTTTGTATGAATTACAAGAAAGTGATAATTTTAATGCATATAGTTTATTTAATACTGAAGATATTGTTTGTAAAAGTGATTTCATTCCACCATATAGACATGATGGCATCAAGCAGTTTTCTCAAATGCTTAATTATGCTGTGGAATGTGAATTTAATGCATTCATGAGCTATAATATGTATAACCTTTCATTGCAGGAATGGGAAGAACTACAGATGTTGACAAATATAATTATTAAACCTACAGATAAAAAATATATATATATATATATATATATATATATATATATATATATATATATATATATATATATATATATATATATAGACAGGGATATTTCTCTTAAGAATGATTTGGATAAGAAGTTTGGTTGTGATAGTGAATTGGCAGTATTTTACTGCCTTCCAAACATCCATAATGATATCACAAATCCTCCAGGCAGGCGAATTGTTTCTGTACAAAAATATTTTACTAAGAATGTTACATAAAGTGTTACTTCCTTATGTAGAAAAATTACCTTCATATATTAGAGATGGTATGGACTTAAAAATTGTCTGATTTTGAATGGTCTAATGATATATATATTTTGTAGTAGTAGATGTTTGTACACTATTAGAAGACATTATCTTGATATTGAAGCAGTTAAGTACTTTATAGGAGATGGTCCAAAAAGTAACTATTTTGGAATTATTAAAATTTTGTTTAAAAAATCATTTTACATTTAATAAGATTTTTCACCAGCTCCAGGGTACTGCCATGGGGGGGGGGGGGGGGTCTTTTGCCTCCATGTATGCAAACCTGGTAATGGGATTGTATGAAACAGAATATTTATATCATGGTGAGCTTTTCAAAGAATCTGTAGTTAAGTATTACAGATTCATAGATTCTCATGTTTGTGTGCAAGGGGGGTGGGTTCTACACATGTTAGCGTTTGTGGAATGGCTACAGAAAAGTAGTTTTGGTTTTGATGGTTTGCAAATGGGGACGAGTTACATTTTTGGACCTTTATTATTAATATTCAATATAATTACATCAATATATAGAAAATTTGAGGATGGAGGAAGAATTTTATATGGCACTAGGTGCCATCCACCTCACACTTTCATTGTTACCTTACAGTGAATGTCTTAGATTAGAGATTATGTAATAATGAAACTGATTCCTATAGGGAAATTAATAGGATGTATTGTTTGTTTGTAAAGAGGGGTTATGATTAAAGAAGTTGTACAAACTGCTATTTAGAAAATTATTGAAGGTATGGATGAAAAATATTAGACGTGAAACATAATGCAGTGTGTAATAGGGAAATGAACACAATATATTTTGATGTTCTTCATCTCGCATTTCTGCAGTCCTTACACTTGGGGTATACCGCTGTCCTCGGTCGGCCCGAATACCAAAGTATATGGCTGACGTCGGTCAAGGCGCATTAAACTGACGCCAGGACGTCAGGGTATAAATGCGCATGACCGACGTCATATCCTCAGTCTTTTTTGCCGCGTGGTCCGATGCAGAAGCAACGTTGCGGGTTGGCGTCCTGAGATTTTCGAACCGGAGTTTCAGACCGAATCAAGTTGGCTAAGTACCCGTGGGAATATTTTGGTTTTTCTTGCCTCAGTATTTTACCGGATGTCAGAAAAAGTAAATAACTGTATTTCTTGTGGAAGCAGATACCACATAGGGATTACCATAACTTGTGTATACCTTGTTTAGGGCCTGAGCACGACGTTGTTGGGTGTCCCTCTTGTGCTAGGTTTAACAAACGTACTATAAAGAGGAGATTAGATTGTGCCAGGTTAGTCTTGAAGCGGTGCACCATAAAATGCCGTCGGATGCTCCGGCGCCGCTTCGAGAAACGCAAGGACAAAGCACCTAGGCCTAGGTTGGAAGAACCGTCCGTCCCGGACGTCGGTTCTTTAGAAGGCTCGGTGGAGCCGGAGGTTCAAACAGAAGTTTCTTTAGAGTCCCAGGGAGAGACTTTATTATTACAGGATGTGTCTTCTCAGGAGGTAGGCCAGGCTGAAGGGGCTTCTCAGGTAACTGTCCTCCCCTCACTGCCTAAAGTGGTTAGGCCTTCACCTACTGTTACCAAGGCTTCTTCCAGGGGCAGGCCAGGTTTAGCTGCAGCAGGCGTCTCTCCTAGTACTTCAGGCCCTGTGCCCAAGAGACATATGCTTAGGATGGCTGAAGATTTAATTACTATGATTAGGGGTTCTATGCCCCCTCCTGACAAAAGGCCTAGGGTGGATCCTGAACTGGGGAATTTTGAGCAGGATTCTGATACTTCAGAGTCTTCGGCTGAAGATTTGCAGGAGTTTTCTCCCTATTCTGATTCGGATGTGGAGGACACTACTCCCACTGCTTCTCCTCCTGAGGATTTTTCATTCTCAGAGACTCTCCATTCCATGAGGGAGCATTTTAAATGGGAAGGTCAGGATTTCTCTGATTCCAGGAAAAGACTTAGGGAATTTTTGTTTTTACCCCAGCATAGGCCTTTAGCTATACCTCCTGTTCTTACTGTGGTGGAGGATGTTTTTGCAGAGGCTTCTCTTAACCCTGATTCTTTACCTCCCGCTCCTGTTAAGCCGGACAGGTACTATAGGGTTCCTGAAGCTCATAAGTATCTTTTTAAAAGCCCTAGGGCTGATCCAGAGACTGTGACTCACGGACCTTAAGGGGTTAAGGCTTCTGTTGTTAAAAATCCGGTTCCTCCGGATAAAGAGGCAAGGGCTTTAGACAGATGGGGAAAGAAAGTTTATACTTCATCAACTTTAGCCATGAGGGCTTTGAATTGTCAATTCCACATGCTGAGATATCAAAACTATCTTCTTTCACAATTAAAGTCTAAGGTAGATGCTCTGGCAGAAGGTATTGAATGTAAGGAGTTACAAGATCTAGTACATGTTTCTGAACAGGTGGGTAAGCATTCCTTACAATGTGGTTTTGATGCTGTACAGGCCTCTTCGAGGGTGGCTGCCACTGGTTCTGTCCTACGCAGGCACGCCTGGCTAAGGGATCAGAATTTGGCTGAGCATGTTAAGACAAGGATCTTGGATGCCCCTTTGCAATCTGATGTGTTGTTTGGTTCTCCTGTTGAAGCAGTTTTAAAGAAAATGGAAGACAAAGCTAAGTCTATGCACACTGTTAAAGATTTTTTACAGGTACAGCCTCCAAAGTTTAGTAGAAATTGGCCAGGCAAGGGGTGGACATATCCTTCTTATGATTCCCAGTCTAGGGGTAGGTCTAGGCGTAGTAGGGGCAGAGCTCAGGGCTCTTTTAGATCCAGGACAGGGGGCTCACCTGCACAGTCTTCCGGTGAGGGCAGGGGTCAGCCCTTTCGTAGACAGACTGAATGACCTACCTTTTCAACTACCAGAACCTTCCCGTCCGGCAGCACCTTTGGGAGGAAGACTGACACTTTTCAAGGAGAACTGGAGTTTAATTACCCAAGACAGATGGGTATTGGATATCATTCACCACGGTTACAGATTTTATTTCCATACCTTACCACCTTTCAAAGGCATGCCAGACATTCCTCATCAACACAGACTAGAAGCTTACAGACAAATTTATTTATTACTTCAGATAGGGGCCATACAACCGGTGCCTATGGCAGAAAGGGGCCTAGGATTTTATTCTCGCCTATTCCTAGTGCCAAAAAAGGGGAGCACGTGGAGACCAATTTTGGATTTGTCTATCCTCAACACCTTTCTGGACATTCCCAAGTTCAAGATGCTGACATTACAACAGCTTTTACCTCTGCTGGGCAAAGATCACTGGATGGTAACTTTGGATCTCAAGGAGGCTTACCTTCATGTTCCTATCACTCTAGGTTGCAGGAAGTATCTGCGTTTTCGAGCTGGAAATTCTCATTATCAGTTCTCTGCATTGCCCTTTGGCTTATCTACTGCGCCCAGAGTATTCACAAAAGTTCTGGCTCCAGTGATAGCCTTCTTCAGATTGAGAGGAATACAGATCTACCCTTATTTGGACGATTGCCTGATTCTGGCTCAAGGGAAGGACGAGCTTCTTCAACATTTAAAATATGTGATAGCAGTGCTAAGATGCCTGGGGTATTCTGTGAACGAAACAAAGTCCAGTCTAGTACCCTCTCAAGACATGTGCTTTCTGGGTGTGAGACTGAATACAGCAACCCAGATGGCCTTTTTGACCCCGGACAAACAAAAGAATCTTTCCCTTTACTTCCAACAACTATCACATCAGTCCGGGCTGACTGCAAGGACAGTCCTTCAAGCCTTAGGGTTCATGGCATCTTGTATTCTGGTGCTTCCCAATGCCAAACTGCATATGTGGAAGCTACAATGGTATCTCAAGAATCTATGGACACAGCACTACCAGGATCTGGACACTGTCATTCAAATAATACCTTGCATCCAAAAGGAATTTCTGTGGTGGGCTCAGCAATGTCACCTAAACAAGGAACTTTCTGTGACCCGGCCAGAGGCAAGTCAGATTCTAACAACAGATGCCTCGGACAAAGCTTGGGGAGCTCATCTCAATGGAAAGTGGATACAGGACAAGTGGCCTGCCAGACTACAGCATCTACATATCAACTTGAAGGAGATGTTAGCAGTCCAGTTTGCATTAATAGCTTTCAAGGAATTACTTCTTCCAGGACAGGTGTTGATTCTAACAGACAACACAACTGTCATGTGGTACATCAACAAGCAAGGGGGAACGCATTCTTACCCTTTATGCAGACAAGCAATGATTTTGTGGGACACTGCTCTCAGTTTACAACTAAATCTTCAGGCAAGGTTTCTGCCGGGAGTACAGAACTCCTTAGCAGATGTGTTAAGCAGACAAATCATGGATCCCCACGAGTGGCAATTGGATCCTCATGTATTTCAGCAATTAACAGTGGCATGGGGAACTCCAGACATAGATCTGTTCGCTTCTCCTCTAAACCAGCTGCCAAAGTTTTGCACAAAAAGGATACATCATGCAGCTTGGAGAGTGGATGCTCTTTCTTTCAGTTGGAAAAATCTTCATGTGTATGCCTTTCCGCCTCTTCCTCTCCTCCTAAAGGTACTTCTAAAGGTCAGACAGGACAAACCAAGAATGATCCTGATTGCTCCAGATTGGCCTCGACAGCATTGCTACCCATTACTGAGAAGTCTGGTAAGGAAACCACCTCGGCCCTTGCCTTTGATTCCACACCTGTTGTCCCAAAAGGACGGTCATCTACTCAATATCAAGCTTCACTCTCTTCATCTCACAGCATGGCATATCCTGTTTTGACTCATAGCAGGGCTCAACTCCCTCAGCAAGTTCTGAATGTGATTATGGAAGCTAGAAGACCTAGTACAAGGAAAGTGTATGCAGACAAGTGGAAGAGATTTTTGTTTTGGAGTGCAGCAAAGGATTTGGATGTTTCTGAGCCTAATTTGAGTGTGGCTCTTCAATATCTTACTGAGTTATTGGACAAAGGTTTGTCCTTCTCTTCCATTAAGATTCATGCTGCAGCAATTTCAGCTCACTATGACTGTGATCCACCTTTGTTTTCTCATCCTTTGTTCAAGCAATTTCTCAGAGGGGCAAAGAACATAAGACCTCCACGAAGAGCTCCTACTCCTCTTGGGACCTCAATTATGTGTTGGAAAAACTCACTCTACAACCTTTTGAGCCTGCAGCTACGGCTGAGTTGAAATATTTGTCATGGAAGACTGCTTTTTTGTTGGCCATTACCTCTGCAAGAAGGGTTTCTGAATTGCAGGCCCTTATGGCGGTTGAGCCTTTCTTGATTTTCCATAAGGATAGGGTATCTTTCATTACTAACCCTTCCTTTATGCCTAAGGTGGTTTCAAGTGTGTCTTTAAACCAAACTATTCATTTACCTACATTTTATGCAGACCCCCAAAATAAGGGAGAAAAGATTTTGCATACTTTAGATGTACACAGGCAGTTACGCTATTACTTAAACAGGACTAAGGGTTTCAGGCAGTCTCAGCAGTTGTTTGTTTCTTTTGCTTTGTGTTCTCAGGGCAAGCCTGTGTCAAAACAAACTATTTCTAAGTGGATTGGGTTTTGCATTGCCTTTTGTTATTCCCATCATGGCAAGGAGATTCCAACAGGGATTAGACCTCATTCCACTAGGGCTACTGCCACTTCTACAGCTTTTCTAAGGGGGGTGGCAACTAAGGATATTTTGGAGGCAGCTACTTGGAGTTCAGTACATACTTTCTCTAAGCACTACCACCTTCCTCTCTACTCTAAATCTAGGGCTGGTTTTGCCACTGCTATTTTACAGGGCATTTTGGCAGCTCCTGCTTCTCTTTGATTTGCCATCCTCCCTTACCTCTGCTTTGGGAATCTACCCAAGTGTAAGGACTGCAGCAATGTGAGATGAAGAACATAGTACAGTTTTGTACCTACCATAAATGTAGATGTTCGAAGATCCACATTGCTGCAGTCCAATTTTCCCTCCCTCCTTCCCCTCTGTGTTTGGGGGTGGTTGTGTGGATAGGTTGGTTCCTTTTTATATATTTGTTAAAAGTTGTACATAGTTTGGGTGCAGGGGTGTTTAGTGTTTGCTGGTTTTTTGATTTTACCCTGTTTAGGGTCTTCTGACATCTGGGGCAAGAAAAGACTGTGAGGATATGACGTCGGTCATGCGCATTTATACCCTGACGTCCTGGCGTCAGTTTAATGCGCCTTGACCGACGTCAGCCATATACTTTGGTATTCGGGCCGACCGAGGACAGCGGTATACCCCAAGTGTAAGGACTGCAGCAATGTGGATCTTCGAACATCTACATTTATGGTAGGTACAAAACTGTACTTTTCTACATATGGAACATTTAGCTCCATATTTGTAAATTGTTAAGTATTGGCAATATTTGTTTAAATTTAAAGATATAGGCAATATCTTAAGTCCATTCTTAGGTATATCTTACAAGACAGGAAGAAATCTTGGATATCTTGGGTACATAATTACTTTGTAATGCCCGTTATAAATATTATGGGAAATATGAAGGCACCAATGGGTACTTACCTCTGTGGGGTCACTGCAATATTTGCGTTTATACTGTTAGAACATTTAACTTTATAAATGGATATGTATTTTTCCATCGGAAATGTTTGTGAAACAGAAGGTGTTATTTATGCCCTACAATGTTCTTGTAATCTAGTATATATTGGGGAAACCAAGAGAAAATTTAAACAGAATGCAGGAGCATGTTAGGAATGTTAAAAATAAAAAAGTGGATAGCCCGGTGGTTAAACACTTAGAATGCCATGATTCTAACCCAGGTGACCTAAAGGTTACTATTTTAGAAAAAGTGCATAGAGGTTTTTCTCAGATAGCTTCTATAAAAAGAAACTAATGCATACAGAGAGTATTTACATTTTAAAATTTAACTCTCTCCCCTTTAGGGCTTGATCTTGAATGTAATTGGAGGCTGCTTGTTTGAATTTTAATTGATTAATTGATCTTCATAATTTTGTATTTTAATGGGGGCTAACTGATGGTTTTATGTACTCTTTGAAGGCTTTGCTGAGGCGCAGAGACATATTAAAACCTTGTATTTTTGCTGGCTGTTTTGTAGAACATTATTAAAACCTGGTAGATTCAGTTGTACCCTGTTCAACAGCATCTAAACAACCCCCAGTGAACATTTGAAGTATGTAATGAATTAATATCCAAAGTGCACAAAACGCTGCTTTTCACATTGTACCTCTAACTTGTAAAGAATTTAGTAGTAACCAAAGTGGCCCTGACCAAAGGTGGCAATGGCTTTAACAAATCAGAAATGCTGACAGTGGTTCAGCTATGGAACCTATACCTGAAACAATTGGTCATCCAGGTGGAGTATTCAAATGTTCAGTTTCGGAAGGAAATATATATGTGGCACATATCTTTAAAAATGCACTTTTCATCAGTGCTTGCTAAATTTTAAGTCTCTTTTTAAACTTAGTTTTTATATGTAGGTACTCTTGGATTCCAAGTGCTTCCTCATAGTAGTAAGTGGAATCAAAAATTACTATCCCATCTGCTTCAGATGTTTTATTTAAGTGTATTCATGATATTTAATTTGTCCCGATTTTGTATTTCAACCACGAGTACACTTCAGTGTTGTGCAAATCCCCAAACATGAAACCCTCTAGTTATAAAGGGCTTGAAATTTAAAAATGAAAATCCTCATTACCTTGATTTTGATGTCTTAATTTTTTCTTGATAATATTGCTAAATTGTGTATGATAAAAATCCTTTAAATCTGATACAAATTATAATTCTGTAAACAAATGAGAGAAGTTAAATCCCTTATTCAAAGATTTTCAGAATGAGTCAAAATATAGTTTGAAGGAAACATTCAGAACCAAATTCTGATGTTACATCATTTGTTGGAACACCTTTACGTCCTTGTCTTGTGATTTCTACCACCATGTTGTTTTTTTAATGAAGGGCTGACCCCACATTAGATGTCTCATCTCTTAATGTTGGGAGTAATTTGTTTTCCGTTTACATTGCTGAGGACTTATCTCTGACTCAGAACACCACCATGTAGACTCCCAATTTCTTTAACATTTGACAACTTTGCATTTTGCTGTCAGTAAGTCTAACAAATTTGAGTATCGCAACCTGACTTGATTGTTCTGATAGTCCTGAAGAACCCACTGATACTTTTTAATTATCCTTCATATCTTTATCTGAGGCTGTCAAGACATTTTTTACAACAAACATTTATGACCTAGGTAATCGTATATTTAAATTTATATAAATGCAAAGCCATATTGACGCATTTTCATTTGCAGACATGCATCATATTTAATCCTCTATACAGTCAAACATTACATAGCTCATTCAGTCCCTGCCTTCTTCATCCAAAACATTATTCTGCATATATTCCCACAATTCCCATTTTGTCGATGTAATTTGCTCCTATCCTTTTCTAAAGATCTCACTTCCAGTTCTTTTACCTCTGCCACTATATTTACTACTAGTATGGTTGGTTTAGGCTTTACCATTTTCTAGTAATTGCTTTTCTGGCAGCCACCAGAATTCAACTCCCAAGTTTTTACTATGTCTAGGCAATTCTGATTCTGAATCACAATTCAAAAAAAGTCCTTATTTACACCAATTTGCACACCCAGCATTTATTACACACCCAAAATATATGCTCCCAATTGTATCACACCTCCATTTGAAATGTACTTAAGGAAAAACTGCTTTGGGATATAGAAATAACTACGCAAACACTTACAAGCAAAGGTCCTAAATCTTTGCAAGTTTGAGAGCTATACGTATATTCTCCTTTTGTTTCTTTGCTAATTGCTTACCCAAGCTCTCTCCAATCCTTTCTAACCTCTGATTCCTATAGTTATGCAGTAGTTTATATACCCTACTAGTTGTACTTAGCAGCTTCTATTTTTTTTTTTTTTAACCTAGAACAGAAGTGCTAGTCTTTCACTTCCTATGTCAATCCTTTATATAAAGAAGGCAGTCCACAGTCCAAATGAATTATTGGTATTTTCCCATTTAATTTATTACCGTACCCTATCTAATTTCATCCCAATACCTTGGTTCCTTCACCAGTTTTCTCCATTAAATTCAGCCCCCTCTTGCCTGTACCACTAGCTGCAATCACCTTAACCAGAATTTCCTTTCTCCATTCCAGTGTTGGCTTTGTTTTTAGAATACTTTCTGCTTATTCATAAATACAGCAATTTGTATAGTCTCTCCTTATTTCTTGAGCTCCCCCACCATTTGTCATCCCTTTTCACCTTTTCACTTTAGCTTTATGCTTGTTATGTAAAGGCACCTTAACTGTGTAGCTTTGAAATACCCCTTCATACCTGGTAATCCCAAACAATCTTATTCTATTAGTAGGATTGACTTATCCCACTTGACTCTTGCCTTCTTCCCATGACTCTTGCCTTCTTCCCCTCCCAGATAAAATCTTAACTCTTTTTATTAATTGCTATCTACAACTATTCCTCTAGTTGATTAAAAAAAAGCCTGACCTGTGTATAAATCTAAAGGAACTAAACATTTTCACTGCTTGTGTCTTGCTTCCATATCCATAAGAGCTTCCCATTTCTCAGTTTTTGCATTATATGTTTAGTCCCCTCCCACATAACAGTAGATGCCATATCAGAATTCTTTTGAACCTATACTCCTAAATATTTCATTTTATTGTGTCCCCATAAATATGGGTATTGCTGAACCAGTTTGTGTGGGTACATAATTTACAGCTATTACTTGTTTTATTTTCATTAATTTTGTATCCTGAAAGACTTGAAACCGTCTCAGAATGTTCCTCAACACTGAAATGTCCTTTTTCTATTTTTATCAGGTGCAATGTGTCTGCAAATGGTCATCTTTTTTCTTGATTACCATACAAATTATATGCTTGAAATTCTGAGTGCCTTATTTTCTTTGCTAGTGATTCTATATATAATGCAAATAAAGGGGAATGAGGACAGCCCTGCCTTGTTCCTCTTTTCAAACAAATAAGAGGGGAACTCCCCCCATTAATTTTCACCTCCAAGCTCCCCACTATCCATCTGATTAACGTTATTTTGTCAGGGAATGCAAATGCTTCCATTGCCCCACTCATAAAATCCAGCTTTCTCTGCATCAAGACCCACAGTTATTTTTATTGCATTCTGCTTCCCACTAAATCATCCATTGTTTTACTAATGTTGCCTCCTCCCCACAAAACCACATTGATCCATATATGTCAAATTTGACATCAGCTTTGTCATTCTTTTATCCATTTTAGACATAATCACTGTAGTCTGTTTAAAATTGAAATAGGCTTGTATGAAGCTAGAGCTAATGGGTCTTTACCATCTTTGGGTACTAACAACCACCACAGCTTTCCTCCAGGATGTTGGTGCTTCTTCTAAAATACTGTTGAAGCCTTCCAGATCTTTCCATTTCTTCCCTCCTACTTTCTTCCCTCCTACCTTCCAAACTTCCACAGGAATACCATCTATTCCTGGGGATTTTCATACATCACCATTTTTTGTCTCCTATCCTATAATTGAGCCTCATCTACCCATAACCTTGGCATATTTAATTCTTCAGTAAACATTTCAATTGTATTTTTCTTGATTTCCAAATTTCTGTGCTTTTATACAGATTTTCGTACAATTTCCAAATATTTCTAATACCTCTACAGGATATCTGGTTGTTTTCTTTGTTATAGGCTCCCCTAAGCTTTGCAACAGCTCTACTTTGTTTTCTGAGCTGTTGTGCTAACAGTTTGCTCTGAATTTATCAAACAAATTGCTTTACAATCATTCTAAACTCATGCATGTTATTGAGGTAGGCCCTTATTTTTTCTGCAGTATCCTGCCATTACACCCGTATTTGCTCTGAGATTCCCCTTTTCTGCAATGCATTATCAGCCCCTTTAAATTTTGCTACTTGACCATCTGTTATTTCTACCCTATTTTTGAACTCAACTTTCATGTTATCCCACTCACTAGCTACAACTTCTAAAGTACTTTATCTTCCCTAAAAACTCAAGAATAATTTCCACTGCACATTCCTTAAATTCCTGTTAAACAGATGGGCGGGGAACTGCAAGTCTTTTTTTTTTTTTTTCATTACCCTGCATTTTTAGTTATTGGCATGAGATCTGAGTTATTGGATTCATATCAAAACTTTCAATTAAATGCACATGTTCCTATGAAATATAATTTCTGTCTAGCATAGCCCAGTTTTTCTACCTTGAGGAATATGTAAATCCTGTCCAGGCTGCTGCTACTGATCTGCATCTTCCATACCAAATGTTTTCATAAATTTCTTCAAAAATCTACTTTGCTATATTTGTCCTAGGACCCCCCAAGGTACATCCTCACTGTTGTAAATCAAATTCCAGTCCCCATTTATAAGTAATATTCCCTGCTGAAAGCTGGTCTTTTCTTCCAGAATTTTCGTAAGCTGTTGTTTAGTAGTATCGGGTGGAATATAAATACATGCCAGCATAATCCTCCTCCTTGCCAGGAGTCCCTTACTAATACAAAACTGCCAATCTGTCAATTTTCATTCTGTCCTCCAACTTGTGGGTTCAGATCTGATCCTCAGAGCCGACTCTAGTGGCAATCAAAAAAAGCTCTGTATGTACCTTTACCTGTAATGCACCCTTCTAAGTTACCTCTGATCTCATTTGCCACTTTGCAAAGACATGGTTTCTCCACTTGCTGAATTTTCAATAAATTTTCTGTTATTGCCTTCTAAAACTCTAAACTCCCTTAAATAGTTTGACTGTATTCTATTCCCTTACTTTAGTGGCAGCTTATTTCTATCATTTAAATCTTTCTTCCTTCCAGCTTTTATGTACAAAAGTATCTTATGATGCTATTGATGGTATCTACACTTTCTAGTGTAACCTTTACCATTGTTGGTAATTTTTCTCTGATATCTCTATTTTTTCCTTTAAAAAATTACAATATATTTCATAGAGTAGAATATTACTTTTCTCTTGTATTTTTTGACTGTAGTAATGGCGAAGTGAATAAAGATAGCTGTCTAGCTTTAAAAAGTGACAAATGCAGTCACAAAATTCGTTTTAGTGACTTGCATACTTTGTGTATTGCCTTGGTCCCCTTCACCTCCAGGAGGACTGTGCTGTCAGTCATGCCATTAAACCATAGAGCTTTGGTGTAATGCCAAAATAAGCTATTAGTCTGTGGGCTTCCTCCTTTGGTGAAACAATTTCTGGAGCTACACCAAAAAAAAAAAAAAAGTAAAAGGAAAAGTCTAGACAATTTTCTCCTTCCTCCTCCAGAGTCTTAGACAAGGGAAGAGACACTTTTTTTGTAGCTGACTACTCCATCTGATCCAATAATTTCATCGGATCTTAAGGCAAAAACACTGGAATCCTGTAGACCTAAATATTTGATCCAACCCAAATAAGCAAGGAGGATGCTTTGGATCAGATGCATTTTCCTAGGACTTGGTATTCACCCTCCTTTGACCCAGTTCCTTTTAGAGTTCCATTTCCCTTCTTGGAGAGATCTAAATCTCCAATTGTCGACTTGCTACTTCAGGAGTCTCACCGAGGAAGACGTGGAGAGACTGTGAAGATTCTCTGGGCACTAGGTGCATCAGGTGCTCCTTTGGCTTCTACTCCTTCCGTGCATCAACTTACCCCTCCACTTCCTCCTCTGACTTCAAAGCATCGGAGCCATAGGATCCAATTTGCTTGGTGTTCTGACTGATGCGAGGATCTCCTTTTCTTCTGATTTGATGTTTGCTATGAATACTTTGGCCCAGTCTGAGTCAAAGCAGCCTTGTTGGCTCCTAGGTGATGGATTCGGCCCCAAGACTTTGAGCCATCTCTATGCCTCTGAGCCTCTGCTCAGATCAGTTTAGCTTCAGCTTTGACCTCTTGGGGGAGGGACTTCCAAGTGGGAGGGGTAAGTGATGGACAGGCATGCCCTCTCAGATCTGGGATGCTTTCCTTCTGAGGAAGTGTCAACCTTTGAGGCTCTAGAGAGCCATGTCTGCCTTTGCAGCTCAGACACTGCCTACCCCCTCGGATCTGCAGCCTTCACATTTTATAACATTGCGTATGGCTTCTCACTTGGATCTCCCTCAGGGAGAGCAGGCACCAAAACCTCAGATTTCCCAACAGGATTGCCCCACATCTTACCTCTGCATAATATCTTACAAAGGAGGTCCCTAAAGAGGATGTGCAAGAACACCTGGACTCCACTGAGGAATCCATCACCAAAGACTGACTTTGAGGGCGAAGGATCCCCAGGGCCACCTCCTGGTGTCTCTTGAAGACCTCTTAAATTCCTAAAACAGAGATGTCTGAGAAGTCTGTGTATTTGGCGGCATTTGGTGCCCTCCTACCTCCTGGGTCACCTCTGCCCACCAATTTGCTTATTGAGCTGCTGTCTGTGGGTATGGAACACTCCAGACACCATAGAACCTATCCCCCTGGAGCCAAGATACTTATTACAGCCCCAGAGAGCAATTCAGGACAAAACGTGAACCTGTAGATACCATGGTTGTGACTGCAGCCACCAAGAAAGAACTTGCCAAGCAAAGTTGTTCTGTCCATCTTCATAACAAGGAGTCTAGGACGATGGGTAGATTTGGAAAGTGTTTACATGTTGGTGACCTTCGCTCTAAGGTCCCTGAATTATCTTTCACATTTTACTTGGTTGCAAAGGGATTTGATCAATCTATCAAATACCCATTCAGGGGCAGTGTCTGAAGAAGTACAAGACTGTTGCTTGTCAGCTGTCTACCCTACAATCCATATCTAACTCCTCCATAAGGCTTATTTCTCATGTAGCCGACAGATGTCCACCCCACAATCCACATCTAACTCCTCCGTGAGGCTCATTTGTCATGTAGCCAAAGGAATGAGTAGAGCAGCAGGTTCAGGCATATCCATAAGGAGACCTGCCTGGATGCACTTGTGAATTCATGGACCCATAAAGTGATGGGCCCTTCCCTGTTTGGGCCCTAAAGTGAGTTACCTTGTCGAGGTGGGAGAAGGATGGGAAGACCCTTTCTGCTGTGGGCTTTCATTTTTCCACTTCTCCAAGACCTTACTCCAGAAATCAGAGAAGTAATCTCAAGGGTCTATTCAGAACACAAGTGAAATAGTCCCCTAGAGGCAGAGGGGGAGAACTGTAACAGAAGATGCCACCCTCACGGCAGTTGAGGTCCACAAAATCAAGGGTCCACATCTATTTTTTTTAGTAGATCCTACCAGTGCTGAAAGGAAGCCAGATTGTCCTGCTGTGGAGGCAGTCAGGAGTAGACTGTCCCTGCACCATCAAGTCTGGCTAGAAACAACATCTGATACTAGGGTGCCGAGGATCATTTACCCATGTCCCTTCCTCTTCCCCAGAATAGAAAAATCCCTGATGTTCCACCCAGTCAAAGGGATCAGGCAGCCATTCAAGTTTGAAGGCTGCTATAAAAGTCATCGGAGAGAATCCAGAACTTACTCAAGATTTTTTAGTCCCAGAAAAGGCAGGGGACTGGAGACATATTTTTGGATCTTGGCAAATTGAACAAATCAGTTTGCAGCAAGTTCTGGATGGTCACGGTTCAGTCCATTATTCTGCTCTTGGAAAAGGATGATTGGTTGTGCTTTATACACCTTCAGGATGTGTACTACCACATAAAGGACAGAAGGTACTTTCGTTTCCATCTGGGAGCCAGTCATTACCAGTTCAGAACATTGCCCTTTGGTCTGACCACAGCACCCAAGTTTTCACCAAATGTATTGTGTATTACAGTTTTTAATGTCTAGTTTCAGTTTTTGTGTTGCATGCATACACTGTTTGGCAGGTAGATCTTGTATAGTTTCTTGTCGTATCCATTTCAGCTTAAGTCACACCGTACAAGACTTTTTGTTTTAATGAAGATCCTCAAAAGTACACACTCAACACCCCAAAACCTATTTAATGCAATCACACACAGCTATGTACATATTCAAGTAATGTTTAACCCTGTTGATTCAAACACAGTTGCTCAGATTGATAGCTACACTCACAGGCTTGGATTAACCCATAATGAAGGTTGTCCATGCTAAGATGCATGGGTACAACCTGTGCTACTTTAAGTGCTGATGTTCTTCGTGTTTCACTGTTGCAGTCATTACATTTGGGTTATCTGCCTGCAGGTAGCCCTCAGCTGGCCTGAATATCAGTCTTGGATCCCTGCATCGGATACTCTCTTCCATGACGTCAGGTCATCAGGGGTATAAAACATGCAGCCAAAGCCATTACACCAGTCTTTCATGCTGCGCGGTGCCCGACGCAGAAGCAGTTCAAGTGCTGGTCAGCTGACTCCTGAAATTTTTGTTTTCTAGTTTCAGAACCAAAGGCTTCAAAAAAGCTAAGTACCCCATTGGGGATCCTTTTTCTTGCTCTAAACCGATGTTAGTAAAAGTTAACAATTGTTTTGTGCCTTATTCAACCCTCAAACTATTTGTTTGTTTTTGTACTCGTTTAACTATCCAGAAATGGCTTTGGTAAGCCATCAGACTACCGACATTCCGAAAAAAGTAAAGATAAAGACAGACCGCATAGATCCAAAGCTGCTGACGACACTTCCATTAAGCTAGTCGCCAGTTCGCCGGTACTCAGTGAAGCTTTCACAGCCCCTGTTACCCACTACTACAGATTTTCAGGCCTCTACTTAGACCCATTCGGAGTCTGGTATGCTGCAAGATGCTTCGACCATGGAACCTGCAGGTGTCTCTACCTTGGATGGGTCCAGAGCAGCTGTGCAGGCACTGGCTTCTGAGGGTGTATTCAGGCCTACTGACTTGCATTTCAAACCAATGCCATCTTCTTAAAGGCCTAAAACTTGACCCACGCCTAGAAAACAGATGTCCAAACTGCATAGTCAGGCCCATATGCCTAAACAAATAAGAATGACTGAAGACCTTATTACTTTAATTAGGGGAAGCCAGCCTTCACCCTCTGAGGCCTAGAACTGATTTTCCTTCTGATTCTTCTGATCAGGATTCTGAAATTTCTGTTACTACTTATTACCAGGATTTGCCCTTATCTACCTATGAGGATTCTGATGCAGAGGACTGCATTCCCTCTGCTTCCCCTCCGGAAGATTTTTCTTTTGGTGAAACCTTGCGCACACTTATGGAGCATTTCTGCTGGGAAAGTCAGGATTACTCTTACTCCAAAAAGAGGCTTAGGGAATTCTTACCCCTCCCTCAACACAGGCCTTTTAGTTATCCCTCCTATCCTGGACATTGTAGATGACTTCTTGGAATCTACCCTGGTCCCAGAAATTTTACCTCCAGCTCCCAGGAAACCTGATGCGTATTTGAGTACCTGACTCGAGTTCCTTTTCAAGTATCCTACTAAGGACCCAGAGACCATTTCCCAAGGATCTAAAGGCATTAAGGCTACTACTGCCAAAAACTGTACCTCCTCTGAGATTCCAGGGTCCTGAACAGCTGGGGTAAGAAGGTATACACTTCTGCTACTTTGGCCGTTAGGGCCTTAAACTGCCAGTTTCATATGTTAATGCATCAGCAGCATATTATGGGACTACTTAAACAGAAAATTATGTTGATTCCTGACTGCTGAAAATAAAGAATTACAGGATTTAATGCATTCTGCTGAACAAGTTGGTAAACATACTTTGCAATGTGGTTTTGATTCTTTAGAAGCATCTTGCAGGGCTGCTGTCACTGGGTCTGTTCTTAGAAGGCATGCCTGGCTTTAGGAGCAAAATTTGCCAGATCATGTTAAAACTAAATTACTGGATGCTCCCTTAAGCCAAGGCAGCCTGTTTGGCAACAAAGCAGTAGTAGTCCTTAAAAAGATGGAGGAAAAAGCTAAGTCTATGCAAACTTAGATTTCCTGCAAGTACAGCCTCCCAGATGTAGTAGGCATTGGTCTTCTAAGAATTGGTCCTTTCCTGTCTCTTCCAGGCTTTCAGTCCAAACCCAGGAACAGCAGACCACCTAGGCTACAGTCTCAAGATGCTCACAGGCCTAAGCATTGGGGGGCTCCCACTTCCAAAGCTGGAAGTAGTAAGCACCCCCCTATGGAAAAATGTCACAATGACTTGACCTTAAACCTTCCGTGCCCTGCTCAACTCCCTTAGGGGGAAAGATCGCCCGGCATGCAAAAAACTGGGAGTTCATTACCAAGGACAAATGGGTTTTAAATAGTTTTCCAAGGATACAGATTCCACTTCCACACATTACCAACCCCAAACGGTTGGCCACACCTACCCCCAAATCAGTGGGCAGAGGCTCAACAGCAGGTTCTCTCTCCAAGTATCAGGGCTATTCAACCTGTCCCAGCAGAAGAAAGGGGACAAGGTTTTTATTCAAGACTTTTCCTAGTACCCAGAAAAGACTGCTCCTGACATCCTATCTTGGACCTCTATTCTAAACACCTTTTTGGTCATCCCAAAATTCAAAATGCTAATACTTCAACAGCTGCTTCCTATGCTAGGCAAAGATGCCTGGTTGGGAACTTAGACTTAATGGAAGCTTACCTGCACATTCCAATAAGGGAATCTTGCAGGAAATACCTACGCTTCAGAGCAGACTCCATGCACTGTCAGTTCTCTGCACTTCTCTTTGGCTTATCTACTGTGCCCAGGGTATTCACAAAGTGCCTAGCTCCAGTCATTGCATTTTGCAGGCAAAGAAAAATTCAAATATACCCATACCTGGACGATTGTCAAATTCAGGCAGAAAGCCAGGGCATGCTACTAAAACATCTGGCATTTGTAAAGAAACTTCTAACCACACTGGGGTACATCGTAAACTAAAAGAAATCTCATCTAGTACCCTGCCGACAGATTGTATTCCTGGGAGCAAGCTTGAACACAACTTCTCAGATGGCTTACCTCACGTCAGAGAAACAATTTTTGACAGCCTACTTCAAACTGCTGGCCACAAAGACCCAGCTATCTGCAAGGAAATTCCTGCAATCCCTGGGGTTCATGACCTCCTGCATTCTACTAATTCCCTATGCAAGACTGCATGTGAAGAAACTACAATGGTATCTACATTCTCAGGACCCCTGGAGTCAATGATTCCTATCATTCATTGTATAAAGACAGAGTTCCTTTGGTGGGCAATAGGCCTGCTACCACAAGGGGCTCCCATTCACTCTACCCCCTGCTGCCCAAACCTTAACAGACGCATCAGACTATGCATGGGGGGCTCACTTGGCAGGGCAGTGCATTCAGGGCAAATGGAACCAGTCAGATGCACCTGCATATCAGTCAAAAAGAAATGTTAGCTGTACAGAATTCCTTGACAGCCTTCAAGGACCACATTCTTCCAGGACAATTATTGGTAAAGACAGAACACCACTGTTATGTGGTACATAAACAACCAGGGGGAACCCACTCGTAACCCTCTCTGCAGACTAGACATGGCTCTGTGGAACACAGCCTTGAGCTACCAAGTGCACCTACAAGCTCAATTCCTGCCAGGCAAGCTAAATTCAAAGTCAGGCTACCTGAGCAGAAATCTCGTGGACTCACACGAGTGGAAACTGGAACCAAAGATGGTCAACCTTTTGAGAAACAAATGGGGGAATCCAGAGAGACCAGTTTGCTTCCCCTCAACTACCAGTTGGACAAATTCTGCACAAGGACTTCCCACAGTCAAGCTTGGAAAATGGATGCCCTGTCCTTCACCTAGGAAAGCCTCTCAGTTTATGGCTTCCCCCTCTGCCTCTCCTCTCAAGTCCTGCTAAAGATCAAACAGGACAAACCAAGGACAATACTGATTGCACCAGACTGGCCACGCCAGTACTGGTACCCTCTTGCACAGTATGTTACTGCTGGAACCATGGCACCTGCCTCAGACCCCTTCCCTGCTGCCCCAACAGGAGGGCCAGATTCTGCACCCTCAGCTTCAAACCCTGAACCTTGCAGCCTGGCTAATTCCTTGAGCTCTCCAATAGCATCCCTCAGTAAGCAGGTACTAGATGTCATTCATGAGGCAAGGAGGCCTAGTACTAGAAAATCCTATGCTGAAAAGTGGAAAAGGTACTGTTCCTGGAGCCAGACTTGGGGGGGATGGGCACAACGGTGCCCAGCTTACCACATATTCTTCAGTACTAGGCAGAGATGCTCCACAAGGGCCTTTCCTTCTCATCAAAATTCATGCCTCTGCCATTTCAGCACATAATACTGAACCACCCCTCTTCTCTCACCCCCTGCTAAAGCAATTCCTCAGAGGGGCCAAAAATTTAAGACAACCCAGGAGAGCCCCTACTCCAGTCTGGGACCTTAACTTTGTATTGGAAAAGCTCACTCTACCTCCTTTTGAGCCAGCTGCAACTGCAGAGTTGAAATTCCTTTCTTGGAAAACAACCTTCCTTCTAGCCATCACTTCAGCAAGAAGTGTCTGAATTACAGGCCCTCATGGCAGTGGAGTCCATCTTCCATGCAGACAGGGTGTTCCTCGGGACAAATCCTTTATGCCCAAGGTGTTTAGTGTGGCTCTTAATCAGTCCATTCATTTGCCTACTTTTTTCCCAATCCACAGAACAAAGGAGAACTAATACTGCACTCTTTGGACGTGCGCAGACAACTTATTTTATTTGGACAGGACTAAGCCTCTCAGAAAATCTGAACAGCTGCTAGTTGGTTTTGCTGCAGGGGCAGAGGGGAAGGCCATCTCAAAGCAAACCATTTCTAAGTGGATAGCCCATTGCATTCGTTTCTGCTATAAGCACCATGGAAAACCTACCCCACAAGGGGATAAAATCACATTCTACCAGGGCTGCATCTTCCTGTCCAGTCTCTCAGAGGTGTCCTTACCAGGGACATCCTAGAAGCTGCTACCTGGAGCTCTGTGCATACCTTCACCAAGCATTACCATATGCCTATTTTTTCTGTATCCAGAGCTGGCTTTGCCACTGCAGTCTTGCTGGGCTTAATAGCTGGTCCTAATGCTCTCTAACTTCCTCCTCCCTTCCTTAGCTTTGGGAATCGACCCAAATCTAATGACTACAACAGTGAAACATGAACGTAGTACAGTTGTGTACTCTTACCATAAATGTAGATGTTAGTGAAGTCACTGTTGCAGTCCTGGTTACCTCCCTCCAGCCCTCTGACTTCTCTTGGCTATACTTCTCTTCTTGTTTAGAGTATTTCAGCTTTCTGGTGTATTTGCTTTTTGTTGGAGGTGTAACCTAGCATATAATTGCTTCCCATTATGGGGGCACCTGACATCTGGGTCAAGAAACTGATGTAATGGCGTCTGCTGCATGTTTTATACCCCTGATGACCTGACGTCATGGAAGAAGAGAGAGCATCCAACGCAGGGATCCAAGACTGATAGGCCGGCTGAGGGCTACCTGCAGGCGGATAAACCAAATGTAATGACTGCACCAGTGAATACACTCTAACATCTACAATTATGATAAGTGTACACAACTGTACTTTTCTTTTCTCTCTCCCAAATAGAGAAAACAACTTTAATGCTTTCAAAAACATTTGCCACTGAATGAGAAGTATTCTGTTTTTATTGCCCTTTATAGCTTGTCTCCTTAGAAACATGAGAACCATAATGTTTGCCTTTTACAAGCTTCTCCTATTGCACTGTGAACATGTATTTGCTAAATGAAAATTTTTCATTGCATTCAGTGTTTTATTTACTTGGTTTCACTTGGAACTTGTTAGATCAAGCAAGTAGCCTTAATCCAGTCATTCCCCTATACAGAAGTAAAGAAAACATCAGATGTTATGTAGTCCAGTCTCGCCTACATTCTTACCCGTGGGTTCGGAGCCGAATGTCTACTCCGACTTGGCCATACTTTTTAGCTCTTTCTATTGGCTGGGCTAAGATGGTATCCCATGATGCACTGCTCTCTATCCCCAGATCTCATTTGCCGCTCATGTAGCTCTGACATGGTCTCGCTCTTGGCTGTGGCGAAGTACCATTTTTCTTGTATCAGAGAAGTTTTTGCAAAAAACAGCCATTTTTAATAGCTATTGTGTGTTCTTGACTGTATTGTGGAAAGGTTTGCTTTCTTTATTGTGTATTCCGTGGTATCCCACTAGCTGTTTCCAACAGGCTAGGCCCATTTCAGTTAGAGGGCCTAGTCTGTCCCCTTGCTTTCCTTGTGTGCTAAAGTCTTCCCTAGAACTAAAACTGTTTAAATTAGAGGAATTAGTCCTCCCCCTTGTATTTGTCTAGGATCATTTGAGTTGCAGATCTTTGTGGTGGTCTCTCTGGCTTGTTCCCGCGCTTGTGGCTGTTTGATCATTGGTCTGATTTTCAGTTACTTGCTGTTTAACTATGTCCAAAGATACTAAGGAGCATAAGCCCTCGGGCTTCAAGACGTGCTCCAAGTGCAGTTCTAAAATGTCCATCACTGATGGACACACTGTGTGTACGGTCTCGGAGCGATTCATCTCCAGGAATCATGTAGTTTGTCATGCCTTTAGCCCGCGTGTTCTTCAGGAAAGGAGGAACAAATTGATTTTGAAGGGACTTCTGAAATCCTCCTTCGAGGAGGGTCTGGAGAGTGCTTCCAGTTTTAAGGCAAAATCTTCCAAAGCTAAAAAGTGATCGGCTCCATCAGTCTCCTTGGAGCCACCGGAGAAAATAAAAATAGCAAAGTCTTCGACATCCTTGGCTGCATTGGCCTCGGGGCCGCAGGAAGTGTCAGTGGTTATGGAACCTGCTTCAGCTCCAATTTTCTTGAAGCCTGTTTGGAGCCAGTCGCCTAGCATTAGGCCGGTATCCCCTCCTTGCAGGTCCCGTTCAGAGAGGTCGTCTCAATCTCCTTCCCTATCCTCCAAATCTTCCAAGACCTTATCAGATGTGGACATTGATAAAGTGGTGCAGAGACTTCTCCAGTCACCGGTACTGGCAAAATTGTTCTCTGCTCCGACCCAGTCTGCTCCGGAGCTGGTTCCTCAACCTACATCAATACTTCCTCTGAGCACATTTCAGCTTTCAGAGCCTGAGTGCTCTGCTCCATGTGATGTCCATAGGTCGGTTCCAACAGCCCCTCATGGCTTATCTGTTCTGACTTCAGCTCCGACTCCGGCGCCATCCACGGGGTTCAGGACTCAGGATTCATTGGTTGGACCCAAGGGAGAGGCTTCGGGACACCTCTGCTCCTAGTCTCCCTCTCGGCGCTTCAGCGTGGGGAAGCCTGACTTCTCTCTGGTTCGGTGGCTTGGTCGTTCTTCAGATCCAGGAGGACCAGCCTTCGAGGCCATGCGGAGCGCGCTGGCCAGGTCGTCAGCGGCATCATATGGGTCTGTCACACTGTCCCCTACAACACCAGTGCAGGTCTCTGATCGCCATCTATCTCTGGATAGTGGAGCCCCAAGGCCTCAGGGTACCCCCATGAGTGGTCCCCATATTTCTGAGGGCCCCTCAGAGTTTTTGCCTGAGGAGCCACCCAGAAAGAAAACGTGCAAGAGGAAGCACATAGATTCCCAGGATGAGTCTCTCACATCAGACACCGACCTAGAGGAATCTGAGGGGTCCCCCAAGTCATCCTCTGAGGATGTTTTTCTCTGACATCCTAGAGATTTTGAAGCAGAGGTGACTGGCCATCCAAAGCCCTCTCAGAGGAGTCTGTCTTCCTGAAGGCCTTTGGTGCTCAGCCCTCCGCCTCCTGGGTATCTCCACCCTCCGAGCTTCTGGATTTGGTTTGTTGAAGGGTGTGGGAAACCCCTGACTCTGCGGAACCAGTCTCCAGGAGACTCAATAAATTTTTGTCTGCTGCTCCTAAGGAATTTCTATCCAAGGGAGTCACTGTGGATGCCATGGTGGTGGCAGCTGCCACCCAGAAGGAATTAGCTGAGACTTCTTCCACCGTCCATCCCCTTAACAAGGAGTCTAGGACTATGGACCGGTACGGGAAGCGTACTTTTTCTTCAGCGACCTTTACCTTACGGTCACTGAATTACTTATCACACTTTACATGGCTCCAGAGAGATCTCCTAAAGGAGCTTGGAGATACTCTCACGGGTAACGTTTCTGAGGCGGTGGCCCAGAAGGTCAACACTCAGATGTCTACCCTCAATTCTATTGCAAACTCCTCCATGAGGCTAATCTCCTACGCAGCCGAGGGAGCGAGTAGGGCAGCAAGTTCAGGAGTTGCTCTTAGGAGGCAGGCCTGGATGCACCTTTGTCATTTCATGGAGGCCTTCAAGTCTTCATTCACAGACGCCCCGTTTGATGGTTCCTCTTTGTTCGGAACCTAGGTGACACTCTCTCACTATGTGCGAGCAGGAGGGAAAAACTGTCTGCCGTAGGAGTCCATTTTTCCCTTCCCTTCCCTCTAGGCCTTATCCCAAGGCTCAGAGGGATGGCAAAATGTGGTTCAAGAAATCAGAGTTTTTTTCCTGGTGCGCAAGGTGAACTTCCCTCCAGAGGCAGGGTAGGGGGTGGTTATTCAGGAAGATGCCGCCCTAGGGGAAGAGGAGGCCCTTGCAATTCAGGAGACCTTGATTCCTTTCATGGTTCTCCCTACCGCCGCTCCTGATGGGAGGCCCGACTGTGCGTTTCCGGAGCCAGTCGGGGGTCGAATCTTATACCTGAAGGCCTGGCAAGATATCACCCAGGACCAATGGGTTCTATGAATAATTTCCGGAGGATATGTCTTTCCCTTCTCGTCAAATCCCCCTCCAATCAAGAAAATCACGGATGTTCCACCCAGTCAAAGGAATTACGCAGCTTCAGAAGTTTCAAAGCCGCTAGATAAAGGAGCCATCCAACATGTCCCCTAAGACCAGATCAGATTAGGGACTTACTCCAGATTCTTTTTGGTGCCGAAAAGGACAGGGGACCTGAGACCCATTTTGGATCTCAGCCAATTGAACACCCATGTGCAAAAGTCCAAGTTCCGAATGGTCACATTGCAGTCTATTCTCCCATTGTTGGGAAAAGAAGTGTGGATGTGCTCCATCGACCTCAAGGATGCTTACTACCACATAAAGATGGACAGGGCATCCAGAAGTCACCTACACTTCTGGCTGGGAGCCAGTCACTTTCAGTTTCGAGTCCTGCCCTTTGGTCTCACCACAGCCCCCAGGGTGTTTACCAAATGTATGGCAGTGGTGACTGCTCACTTGAGACTGGGATTCAGTGTTTCTGTACCTGGACGACTGGCTCTTTATTGCCACCACCAGGCATCTACTACTTCAGACCAGGGACGCTACTATCAATGTATGTCAACAGCTGGGCATCACACTGAACTGGGAAAAATCTGCCTTGTTGCCCTCACAGCGTGTCACTTTTTTATAGGTGCCGAATTAGATGCTGTCCTCATGCAGGCGTTTCTACCACAGGAAGGAATAGTCTTACAACAACAGGTTTACGCCTTGCTCCCTCTGAGAAGAGTGAAGGCAAGATGGGTCCTCCAATTGTTGGGGACAATGGCTGCTACAATTTAGTCCCTCTGGCAAGGTTACATATGAGGCTCCTTCAGTGGCTACTCTTCGCCCAGTGGTCTCAGTCTTCCACTTTCTCATCCTATTCTACTCAGACAGGTGCAAACAGGATCTCAGTTAGCTTCGCACAGACAACCTCAATGCGGGAAAGCCCTTTGTTCCTACGCCTCCTGTTGCCACGGTGACCACGGATGCCTCCTAGATGGGGTGGGGGGCATTATCTAGGCAGGACAGTCCAAGGCACGTGGCAAGAGCACGAGATGCATCTGCATATCAATGTCCTGGAGATGAGAGCTGTGCTACTAGCTTTGCAAGCACTTCATTTTCTTTCTCTCGGGACTATTGCAGTCCACTTTGACAATATGTCAGCGGTGTGGTATCTGAACAAGCAGGGAGGAACCAAGTCATATCCCCTTTGAAGAGAGGCTATGCGAGTGTGGCAGTGGGCAGTGTCTTCCCAACATTTTCTGGTAGCAACGCACATTCCGGGGAAGTCCAATGTGATTGCAGACAGGCTAAGCAGAGCTATTCTGATGCCTTACGAGTGGTCCCTGAACTGTCAAGTTGCAGAGCAGATCTTCCGTAGGTGGGGTCAGCCTTGTTGCAACCTTTTTGCCAGCCCCCTCAATGCCAAATGCAGCAGCTACTTCACCCTGATCCCCCGTCAGGGGGAGTCACCCAGGGATGCTCTAGTCCATGATTGGCCCTCTGGTCTACTATATGCCTTCCCTCTGGTTCCCGTCGCCCAGGGATGCTCTAGTTCATGATTGGCCCTCCGGTCTACTATATGCCTTCCCTCTGGTTCCCTTGCTGTCAAAGTTTATTCAGAAAGCGCAATCCTTGGGAAGCAAAATGGTTCTGATTGCCCCACACTGGCCTCATCAAATTTGGTTTCCCTTTCTCCATCCCTGTCTCATGGATGCTCCTTGGATTCTGGACCCACAACTAGACTTACTGACTCGCATGTCAGGGCAACTCCATCCCTCTCTTCAGACCCTTCAGTTGACAGCCTGGCTACTCCACTTCCGTCATTAGTTAGGCTTCACCAATTTTCGCCAGAGGTGGTTCATATTCTATCTTCCTCTCATAAGCCTTCGGCCAGGAATATTTATGACAGCCAATGGAAGAGGTTTTCAATCTGGGCACATCCAAAAAGATTGACCCTGACACAGCTCCAATTTCATCTGTATTGGAGTTCCTGTCTATGCTTTTTAACCAGGGTTAAGCGACCGCAACCATTAAAGTCCATTTGGCGGCGATTTCTACCTTTCATGTCTCAGACTAACCTAGACTAATGGCACATACTCTAAGGCTTTCCTGAAGGGCACTTTGTTACTTCGTCCTCCGGTCTCGGAACCTGTTGTGCCTTGGGACTTAAACTTTGTTCTACAGGGTCTGTCTTCAACACCCTTTGAGCCTGCAGCCACTTGCAATTTAAAATTCTTAACTTGGAAGACTGTCTTTTTGGTAGCCATCACGTCAGCCAGACGCATTTCAGAGCTTCAAGCTTTATCAATCAAAACCCCCTTATTTGATTTTTCATAAGGACAGGGTTTCTCTCAGACCAAATCCCTCCTTTCTTCCCAAAGTAGCGTCCGTAACCTTAACCAATCTATTGAATTGCCAGTGTTTTTCCTCCGTTCTCAAACGAGGCAGAATTTAAATTTCATCAATTGGCTGTGCACAGACTAGTATTTATTTGCACAGAACGAAAGACCTCAGAAAATCTCATCAGTTTGTTTCATTTTCGGAAAACAGAATTGGGTCTTCTGTTTCCAAAGTCACGTTGTCCAGGTGGATTTCCAGTTGTATTTCTTTCATCTATACCTCAGGGGGAAAAGATTTGCCATTCTGGGTGAAGGCTCACTCTACCCGGTCTGTATATACATCTACAGCTTTTCAGGCCAGATTGTCTATGGATGATATTTGTGCTGCGGCTACTTGAGCGTCTCCTCACACCTTTGTTACTCATTACAAGTTAGATGTGGTATCTAGGTGCTCAGGAGTATTTTCCACTGAGCCTCCTAAGATTTAGGTGCTGGGGATGCTGTCCCACGGGTAAGAATGTAGGCGAGATTGGACTACATAACATCAAGAAGTTCGATGTATGTAGTCCATCTCTCCTCACATTTTCTTACTTACCCCCCCTCCTTCCCCCATCCTGGAGGATCTGGAGGTTAGGCCTGGTTTGAGTTCCCTTCATTCTTGGTTTGTTTTTCCTTTCCTTGGGTGGTGGTATGTATGGAGAATGAGTGCTGGTGCTCGCAGCAAACTAGATTTGGGGATAGAGAGCAGTGCAGCATGGGATACCATCTTAGCCCAGCCAATAGAAAGACTTTGAGCTAAAAAGTATGGCCGAGTTGGAGCAGACTTTCAGCTCCGAACCCACGGGTAAGAATGTGAGGAGAGATGGACTACATACATGGAACATTATGGTAACTTGTTTTTACTTGTCATGCTTGCTTCTCTTTACAGTGCCTACGTTTCTGAAAACTGAACAAAAATGGGAGGGAGAGGGCACCTGTTTAGTTCAACTGAAAAGGCTTTAGTTTATAACCTGTTTTTATAAAAACTGTAAAACTTTTTTCTTAAGTTGCCCAAACATTAATGACTAATGAAATAGGATGTGCTTTGGAGTCCCCCTACAAGTTTAACAGTAAAAAGTTCAATATTTCCAGGTTTTCTTGTTCCACCATATTTCACAAATATGATTGATGCTTTGTAATCCCACATTTGTTGATTTCTGAGCTTTCTTCCTGTGTGTCAATCCCCCAACTCCAGTCTGTGGTTCATTTCAACTACTCCTGGTTCTAGATAAATCCTGAGCTTTTTTCTCTCTCCCAAGCATTTTCATTTGGAACACGAAGATTCACTAACATTCTGAGATTTGTTATCAGAAGAATAAGAAGCAGAATCCCCTTCTGATTATAATTTCTCCTTAGCTTGTTCTGCATAAGAAGACATTGACCCTCCAAGAAAAAAATATTCTGAAGATAGCTGGGTACAACTTGAATCTCCCACCTGTTTCTTGACATTCCCAACATTGCTGGAATAAAGTTACTCTTCTGCCTGGTGTACTGAGATTAATATTTTTTAAGCACACTCCAGCTTTTAGTGCTTTGTCCTGCCACAGGTTTGTCAGAATCAACTCTATCTACTTATTAGAGGTCTTGGCTGCTTTCTCATGGCCAGGTTTGGAGCATACACATGGTGTGCCCTTTCAGTGAGCAACAACTGCTATGGAATACCAGTCCAGTTGCTTATTTGTGCTTTAATAAAATGACTAGTCTGCTCCTTCCATGCTCTCTGGTAAAGCAGAAAGTCTTGTGTTTTTCCTACATGCTCTCTCCTCTAATCTACCATTTTTTGAAACCTCTTTTGTTGAGCAGTCTCTTACTCAGTCAGCCTTTTCTTTTTGACCGCTGATTTTTGCAGTTTCATTAACTCATCTGAATGTTTAAAGCTTTATCCATTTTCAGCCTTTGAATTGATATGCTCCTTCAGTGTTGCATTTGATTTTAATCAGCTCTTGGCACATTTGACTTTTGTCCTCTAGATTGCTTGGAAGACTTGCACCAAAGCTAGAGCTTGAAGAGTTAGCTGCAGGATTCTTCATAGCCAGTCTTTTCTCCTCTCCTTTTTTTGTTTTTCAGGTTCTTTTTGTCACACAGGTAGTGCATTTTACTAGCCAGTAACTGAAATTTACCCAAAAAGACAAATTCACTTGCTGCTTTTTCAAAGTTTGTTTTCACACTGGGAGAGCTGAAATTAAGCTTATACTATTATACTCAGTGTGCAGCCATCTTGGAAGTCAAACACTCTGATGGAGCATTTTTAACTCCTCTAATTTAATGGTAAAAGATGCATGATTTTTATGAATATCCGCTTTTGTAATCGTATTACCTCAGACTGCAGAAGTATTCCATCATAAAACTCTACAAAGTCTCTCAAGATGTATTTTACATGTATAATGGGGATTGTTTGATATCGTATCCATACAATGCCTTTTTTGTAGGATAAACAAGGATGTTTAAGCATTGATAATTGTAACAGATGTTAATGCTTTATATAAACATAAATACCGATTTTAGGTTTCCTGGTATGGCATTTCTACAAATGTCAGAGGGTGGAGACATACTTTGATCAAGAAGGAAAGTATGTGGATGACTCATTTGGGAGATTTAAGTCCTGTTTAAATGAATATTGGTAAGTTGTGTGGGTGCCGTGTGGTATATTTAATATTTTAAATTTTGGTTAAGAATATACCTCTCAACTGTCCAGAATTTTGCCTCATATTTGTGATCAGTTCCTCATAAAATCTAGTTTTCTGGCAAATCACTGAGGATTGAAGTCCGTAAATGACAGACAGTTGAGTTTGTGTTCATATCCTTCAGGAGCCATCAGAAGATGCGTTCTAATGCACAACCTGATATTCTAACCAGTTTCTAAGTTTATAAGGGCAATATTTAAAATGTGTCCCTATGTTTGGACCTTTGTCCCCCCATTATTTTGGGTTTGTACAGAATTCTTGTGTAAGATGTCGAGAGATGTGGTTAATTGTGTGAATGCTAGTCCTTTTTTTAAAGGAATGCCTTTGACATTGTAGTAATGGTGTAGTATGCCATTGTGGGTGCTTTGTTTAAATTTGGGATTTAAATAACTTCATGGTACTTTTTCTGGTATTTAAGTGCTGTCTGGAATGAGATTTTTGTAACTGAATAAGATGCTGTTGTCTTGAAACTGTTAACTGTGGTTTGTATAAGTAAAGGATTTTATTATCCTGAAGTATTCCTTATTGTGTTGCCCTATGAACAGTTGTCTTTTTTGTTAGGCTTGAAACCACCATTTAGGGTCACGAGGTAGTAATTATCCATGAACCTATAATATTTAGACTTCAGTATCATCTGATATCCTGAGATATAGCTGATCCTACTGGTGACTGGTTAGAGTATCCTGAATATAGACAAAGGGTGTCAAAGTTCCTAGTGGCATCTGAAATGGTACAAGTGGACTGGTCAGCATTAAGGTGTAGTACTTAAAGGACAGTTATTTTACATATGGGGAAAGATCTACTGGTAATCATCTGTGGGGGGGGGTCTCTTGCTCTGAAAAAAACACATTGATGGCAAATGACACTTGGATTCATAATCAACTTTGGGTGTTAATTATGAAGCAATCTAAAGCTGGTTATTGCCTGTGAATGGATTTGGTGTTTAATTGCACGAAACTGTGTTGGTGTAGCATTTCATTTAGCTAAATAGAATCTGCCCCATTGTATTAATAAGGTCAAAGGTAAGTACCAGGTTAGCTGCCCTTGTGGGACATGTTAAGCTTAGCCAATTTCCATTTTTTGTGCTTGAAATAACCTCTCCCATTTGTTAGATTGGCTTTGCCCTTCCCATGGTCAGTTGTATATTCCCCCTAATTGGAATAACTGGGATCATACCACAGGTAATTCTGAGGAGGACCTATGCATGGGACTAATGCATTTAGGAGCTGCTTCTGTCCATTAGTAGTACAGGGAGCAGCCCTGAAGTACATTTTCTTTCCCATCCATGGATCTGAGCTGCTTTTAAATATGGACAGAGATGAATTGTATTTTGTGGATGGGGAGTCTATAGCAGCAGTATGCTCTGCGAAATTTACCTATCCTTCCAAACCATTCTGTTGCAGAAAAGGTTTATATCCCTAGATTGAGTATTTCTGATGCCATTTGACTTGCTCATGTAGCGCAAATCCATCAGTAATAGGAGGATGCCATTTATGTCAGTCAAGTCGCCTATTAGTCTATAGGATACAAAGTATAGTGACAGAGCTTCGAGTTGGTCCATGTAGGACATATTTAGACCTTGTAAGTTTTTAGTAAGGCATCTCCGTGGACAATTCTAGTTGTATGTGACTGGACAGATGCATGCTAAAGGAGGCATTATATTCAATGATTAACCTAATGACTGAGTAAAGGGGGGCAGTTGGCATCTCTAGACAAAATCCCTTTGTCTATAAGCTGTGCAGTATAGAAAAACTGACGTACAATAGACATATGTTGATCAAAACTTAGGGATTTGGGAAGTTATGTGGACTGTGACCTAACAACTGGATCAACCCTTCGGGGCATGTTGTTGGTACATTCTGGCAATTTCAACATTAAATGAACTATCAAGTAGGTAACCTGCTAGGGCTTTCTAGGTGAATAGGGCAGAGTCTGTGAAAATGGCACAGTCTGAGAACATCTATAAATTTCACATTGTAGTCTTTGGAGTCATCTTTCCTTGTAATTGCCTTTATATCAGTGCTTTGAGTTCTCAGGGGATGCATTTAATGATCCCATTGTTTTTTTCCCCTCCCACTTGTTGATTGTAACATCCTGGTAGCATTTTGTAATATAATCACATCGGCACATGTACACAATGCAGTCCACTTCAGAACTAAAATAAGCCTTTAAAATCTTTGTAAATGCATTCCACTGTTTCATAAGGACTGGAACTGTGTATAATTTGAGCAATGAAAATATGATTAAATGCTGAGCCATAATGCTTTCTTTTATGGAATACATTGAGTTTATCAGCTTTTCTTCCTGACCTTTATGATGCGAATTGTGAAGTTACTAAAGTGAAGAGGTACGATGATGCAAGCAGCAAACTGCGCTCACCTTCCATTATGAATGTTTTGCAATGTAACAATGCAGCCATAGCTTGCTGGTATAGTGTCCAGTGCTATTCCCCAGTCTTGCACCCTTACTCCACCAAGATGAGAAGCTAAAAAGTCTGTTGTCCATTTCCATTGTCTGCCTCTGTTAGGTCTGTTCTCCCCACTGTGCATTCCTGAACTAAAGCTTCACTCTGCCAATTTCCCTCCTTAGGATTAACAGTTAAGTCAGACTAATGGAGTGGAGGGGGAGCTAGAGCTTTTTGAACCTGTACGGTTGTGTCCTAGGCAGAAAACAATCCATATAGCCTAAAGGCTACTGCCATAGCAGGGAATGCGAATGTCTACTATTATGCGCAAGTGCGACTTACATAATTGTACATTCCTTCCCCAGCGTAGCACTCCATGGACTGTTAGGTCTGTTCTCCCTGTTCTGCACTCAACTTTTCAGTTGAATAGCAAAAAAAAAAAAATAAAAGCCTCAAGCAGCTGGTGATCCCTCCCCCCTAACACCTTGCGCCCAGGGTGGTTGCCCCCATTACCCCACACTAGATACACTTCTGAAAATAAAAATTGGTGTAGTGCATTGCTACCAGAGGATGGCAAACTTTCAAGGCCTGTAACTTATGCTAGAGCTAAATATGCTTTATTTGCTTGGTAGAGAACAGTTGAAATTTCTTTTGAAGTTCACTGAGTAGCTTGCTTACACGTACATGTATCCTTTGCACCAGACTGGCATTGGTATTTGCATTAAGCATTTTGGAGTAAGGTTAGCTGTATTGACCCTTGTTTTAGTTTTGTAACTGGAATTTAAAGGAGAAAACACAGCAAGGCATGTTTAAAGCTTATCAGACACTTTGATCTGTGCATTGCAGCAGATTTGAAGCAAAGGGATTGTACAAAACTTAGATTTTCTTATATTGTAATGTCTATAGTTAAATGCTGTCACAATAAACAAGTAGTCATTTTTTTTTTTCTCCCCAGGTTGTAGCTTGCTTGTTAGATCTCATGTTTTCTTTTGTTTCCTTTCCAGTAGGGTGTCATGATGATGAAATAAGACCTGAAGAAATCCTGAAGCAATAAAATTTTGAGATCATGAAATATGTAATATCTAAGAGCATGAAATCGAGAACAGCAGTGAATAAATAAAAAAAAAACAAAAAAGTTAACTACAGATCAAGAAACCTCAAAAGAAAAAAAGAAATAAAAGTTTTCCAGAATGTCCTCATTCATTACGACATGAAGCACTGGGCACTGATCTTAGCTCCATGTCACGTTCATGTTTTGAAAAGTTTTCTGTAAATTTATAGAAGTAAATTTTCTGAAGTTTCTTTTACCCCTCCTCCATGCACCAGCAAGGAATTTTGTATTAACTGTTGCATATGGGAAGCACTTTTTTAAAAAAAAAATGCTATGATTTTTACTGACTGAATTAAAGAATGTGATTTTACTGTAATGTTTTGCATACGGACAGTTGTAATTTGCAGCTGGTGGCGGCAGCTGAATATAAATGGAGAGACTTTCTGGAAAATAAATATCATGAAGCACACGTGGTTGCTATGGTGACATTTTATTCTTACATGAGTCAGTGCAATTTTTTCACTCCAGTTGCAATATATTAATAAACAGGTGCACAGTAAATAAAATTTGAATTTGCCAGCAAACCTAATTTTTGAATGAATATGCAGCCATTGTGGTAGTAAACGAAAGATGCAACAGATGCAGTGCAGGCTTCAGTGTTCAGGTTATTTGATTCTAAGCTTGAACTCCACCAGACCAAAAAGTGGATCGTTGTTTCAAGAAGGTGCCATTTTTAAAGTACCTTTTTTTGGGCTCCTCAACATACAGTTGAGGGATGCCAGATTGGGAAATGAAATGGGATGCTAGGTAAGCCAGCTATGGCTCTGAAATATCTGTTTCAATCTTGCAGAGAAACATGTTTCTACATAGTCAAATCATAAAGTGATAATGTCTGGCTGAATTTTTGGTTTCCAGTCTTCAGCTGAGTCTTGTGACCACAGTTGAGGATCCTGAAGAAATTATTAAAAGAAAAGTATGTACAAATCTGCTGGGCAGACTTATGTGAAGACCAAGTAGTAGTTTATCTTGTCTTCATTATGTGCATTAATGATGGTCGTCAGGTCAGTCACCAGATAGCAAGTCACTACATTATAGCGCTTTATTTACTTTGACATAATCTGTTGAGAATATTTTACTTTATTGCAGAACATTTACAGTAAATAATTTCTTTTGTTGAAATAAACATGAGCATAGCCGGCCTTAGGCATAGGCCAACTAGGCGGCCACCTAAGGTGCTGATCTAGCAGGGGTGCTTTTACAGTTAACTGGAGGGTGTAAATAGACCAAAATGTTGTACTAGGTGGTGTGGGTGTGGCACTGTGGAGCCCTTTTGCCTAGGGTACCACTTGACCTAAGGCTGACCCTGAACATGAGTAAGTACTTACTAGTGAGCACTGCCTGATGCTGTTCCACTAAGGTACATGTCTGGTTTGCCTGCCAAATTTTTAAAGGGCATTTGTGTCTGCTTTGAATCCTAAAGCAGTTTTCTCTGGGTTACTAAAAGAAAAATGTATTATCGGTCTTTTTGGACCAGTGCTGCTTAATGTCCATTTCCCTTCAAAATGTTTCTCAAGGGAAAGCATGGGTACACATGTAACTGTTTTAGGTCATCAGATACCATTCACATTTAATATGCAGAAGGGAGGCAGCATACCTAGTGTCCTCTGGTACACTTAACATTCATCTGTCTTTCATTTGTCCATTCATACTCCCTTCTCTATTTGTTCCATACTGTCAGGGACTCCCTCACTTTCACTCATTCTGGTTCTGTTCTGTGGTTCCACAGTTCTGAAGAAATACTTTTGCAGATCCAGGGAAAAGCTGTTGATTGCAGTTTACTGCCTGTGGTTTCTCTTCATTCCAGTCGTCCAGTTCATAGTCCCCTTGTTATGAACTTGTGAACCCATATATTAAATGCATCCATTCTAGTAACTGTTCTAAAGACCTCCAGCTTCAGTAGTATCTGATCATAATGTTTCCATCCCTTCATGTATGTCTGTCTTTTGGCTTTCCTTTGTAGTTATTCCAGGAACATGTAATTTTTGTATAGCTTCTGACCACACAATGTACAAGGCATGGCCGTACTAGCTCCTGGTAAAACAGAAGCACTACTTGTTTGCTCTGGAACAGCCCCTTGAGGACATATACCAAGTTTCTTTTGGATACTGCCACAAACTCTGTCATATGGTTCAGCCCTTTCCTGATAAACACCCAAATATTTTTTTCCCATACGGTTCTTCGTGTTTCTCTGTTGCAGTCATCACAGTTGGGTTATCCTGCCAGGGGCAGCCCTCATTCGGCCTGAATACCAGAGCCTTAGTATTTCTGCGTTAGTTGCTCCAGGACTGACGTCAGGTCGTCAGTGGTATAAAGTCAGGCAGCTGACACCATTACATCAGTCTTTCTTACTGAGGAGCCCGAAGCAGTTCGCACAAGTGCCGATCAGCACCAGAGTTTTGTTTCCGAAGTGAAGTTGGAACTTTTCTAAAGCTAAGTACCCCATTGGGGATCCTTTTTTCTTACCCTAACCGATGTCAGAAAAAGTTAACAATTGTCTAGTCTGTGGAAAGCAAATACCACACCGAAACTTCCATTACTGTCACCTGTTTAAGCCCAGACCACAACGTACCTCACTGTCGCTTTTGTGCTTTAACTCCAGAACTATACATAGTCTGGCCTTTGTAGTAGATAAATATTTTTCTCTCTATCTACGTATTCTGAAATGGCTTCAGTAACCCATCCGACTACCGATCTTCCGAAAAAACAAGGATAAAGACTGACCACACAGGTCCAAAACTGCCGACTCTTCTGTTAAGCTAGTTGCCAGTTTGCCGGTACTCAGGCGCTTTTGCAGCCCTTGATGCCTGCTTCTGTGGATTCGCAGGCCGCTACTAAGACACATTCGGAGTCTGGTATGCAGTGAGAGACTCTCCTGCATATGTCTCTTACCTTGGATCGGTCCGGAGCTGCTGAGCAGGCACCGGCTTCCGAGGAAGTTCTTCAGACTACAGATATGCTACACAAATAGACTTCTTTCACGCCTTCAGTTCTTTCCAAAACTACAGAGTTTCTAAGGCCAAGGGTACGAACTACACCTAAAAAAACAACCCAAGTGCAGGCAACTACTTCCATGCCACAATCTCAAATGCTTAAAATGGAAGACCTTATGCTTATTAGGGGAAGTCAGCCTACTCCTTCCAAAAGAGAGACTTGTCCCCAACAGTTTTAACTGACCAGGAGTCGGATGACTCTGAGGTTTCTGAATGTGAAGACATGCAACCCTTATCTGCTTATGAGGATTCAGGTGCAGAGGAATCCATTCCTTCTGCCTCTCCTCCAGAGGATTTTTCATTTGGTGAAACCCTGCATACTTTAAGGGAGCATTTCCAATGGGAATGTCAGGAGTACCCTCAGTCCAAAAAAAAGAGTTGGAATTCTTAGATTTGCCACAGCACAGACGTTTAGCCATTCCTCCGGTCTTGGTTGTTGTGGATGATGTCTTTATGGAATCCAGTTTAAATCCTGACACCCTTCGTCCTGCTCCCAGGAAACCTGACTGGTATTAGAGTCCCTGACTCGCACAAATTTCTTTTCAAAAGTCCTACTGCTGACCCAGAGGTCATCTCCCAAGGACCAAAAGGAATAAAAGCAACCACAGGTAAGAATCCCACCCCCTCGGACAGGGATTCCCGAGCTTTAGACAGACTGGGTAAAAGAGTATACACCTCTGCAACTCTTGCCATTAGAGCACTAAATTCAGTTCCACATGCTGAAATATCGGCAACATACCATGGAACGCCTCAAGCAAAACATGTCTACCTTTCCTGCTTGTGAAGAAAATAAAGAATTACAGGAGCATATGCATTCTGCAAGCCAAATCGCTAGACACCTTGCAGTGTGGCTTTGACACCCTAGAAGCATCTTGCAGGGCAGCAGTTACAGGTTCTGTACTTAAAAGGCATGCTTGGTTTAAGGAACAGACCTTACCAGACCATGCCAAATCAAAACTATTGGACGCACCATTGCACAAAAACAATGTTTGGTACTGAGGCAGAAGAGGTCTTAGAAAATGGAAGAAAAAGCAAAATCTATGCAGACAGACTTCTTTCAGGTCCAGCCTCTGAGGTTCAGTAGCCATTGCCCCTTGAAACACTGGTCCTTTCCGTCCCCCTCCAAGCCAGCTCAGACAAGACCTAGGGGAAGCAGACCCCCAGACAGCAATCTCAGGGAATGCAGAGATGTAAGTAATGGAGTTCTTCCACTTCAAAAACCGGGAGTGCTAAGGCGCCCCCTTATGGAAAGAGCTCACAATGACTTTACACTTCAACCCCTTACCTCTGCTCACCTGCTTGTGCCCCTAGGAGGAAAACTCTCCCATGTAAAAAAAAAAAAAAAACTGGGCCTCTATTACCAATGACCGATGGGTCCTCAGTGTCCCAGGGATACAAATTTTATTTCCAACTCTGCCAACCCCAGAAGTGTACCCATATCTAATTTATTTTTATTTTATTTTACATTTGTTGACCGGGAATGTCTGGCTGAGCCGAAGCCCTTTTTCAGCAGAGGCCCGGGGAGAATAGCTTCAGTACAAACATAAAAACCATATGGTGCAAGTTACAGGTTTAAAAAATAAGTGGTGAAGAGCTTTAGAACATGCATAGTAGAATGGTAGATTATCAGAAATATTTTACAAGTGGAGTTGCAGCAAATTGTTGTAGAAAAGTTAAAATAAAGCAGAAGTAACAATATAGTGGCTCAACAAGTAATTAAGGTATAGTTGCAAAAAATACATTTTGTGAACATTAGCAGAAAAAAGTCTATTTAGAGAGGAGTTTGAGTGGGAAAGTGTAGGAGAGTATGACTAGATGGAGAGTTTTCAAGGAGGGTTTGAGCATTGGCAGATCCACCTTTTGGTTAGATGTTCTTTTAGTGCTAGCTTTGGGATGAGCCTGTGTTCGAATCTAGAGAGGAAGCTTGTTCCATTCCATTGAGGGGTGGAAGCTGTATGTTTTGTCCTGCTTTAGATTTGGGCTTATAGATTTTTAGAAGGTCTTGAGCTATGGAGGTTTCTTGTGCGAGCATAGTGGGAGATGGTAAGGTGTAAGGATGGCTGATATAGGATTGCATGTATAGTTTGGAGCTGGGGGGAGGAGTTCAGGCAGTTCTAGCCAGTTTAAGTGAAAGACAGTGAGATCTGTAGGGTTGTTGGGTTGCAAATCTAGCTATTTTGTGGTATGTAGTCAAGTCTAGCAGTAAGTATGGCATTTAGATTAGTAAGAATTTGGGAGCAGTATGTTAAGCAGGGAAGAAGATAGGCATGGGTGAGGGCTGTTCGTGATTCCTTAGTAAGGAATGTATTTCTATATAGCAGGCCTAGCTTCAGTTGGGTTTTCCTGATGCAGTTATGTCGAGATCAAATTTGAGCTGGTAATCAGTAGTGATGCCTAGCAGTTTTGAGCTTGATTCAGGTATGATTGGGGTGTTGAGTGAATGGATGGTGAAGGAGGTCTTAATGATGTTTACTGATTTAGGTAGGAAGAGTAGGAGTTTTATTTTTTGAGGGACACCCATTTTTATTTGTAGAGGAGAAGATAAGGCAGTTTCCCATCTAACAGACTGGAATCGGTCTTTGAGATAGCTTTCAAACCATGCCACAGTATCTGTGGAGAAGTTGAGGTTAGCTTGTTAATTAGTGAGTGGGAGACTGTCAAAGGCCTTTGAGAGGTCGAGGAAAAGACAGGAGACAAATTTGTGGTTCTCTGGCCAGGGAAATGATATTGAGAAACAATAGAAAGTGCTGTGTGTGTGTACTATGCTTGGGTCAAAAGCAGTGTTGTGTAGGTGTTAGTAAGTTTTCCTGAGTGAGATGTTCAATGACTTGAGTATGGATGAATTTTTCAAGGATTTTTGATGGGGAAGAGGATGGCAATAGGCCTAAAGTTTGAGATTTCAGTGGAGTTACCTCCTTTGTGTATTGGTATGGTAGAGAAGTGTTTCCAGATGGGAAGGTACCTTGGATTCAGAGATGGAATGGTTAAGATTGAGATAGGATAGGCAAGTGAGTGAGCATAGGATAGGCAAGTGAGTGAGCAGCTGACTGGAGAAAGTATGATGGGATGTTGTCATGATTTAAGTGTGGAGAGAATGGTACGAATATATGTTGTGGGGATAGGCTTTAGGGAGAAAGTTGGGAAGAGTGTTTTTTTGTAGGGGAGACTGGGTTAGCGGGGTTAGTATGATTGGGGCTGTTTGAATTAGAGTTTGGATATAGATTCAAAGAAATAAATGTTGAAGATATTGGTGGTTTCTTCTGGTGTCTTTTCTGGAGTGGGGTTGGAAGAGGTAGGGTTTCCAGGATGGAGTATTTGATAGTGTTCCAGATTTTTTTAGGGTTGGATTTTAGTGTGGTAGGGGGGGTTGTAGTAAAAATCTTTTGTCCTTGTTGATTTGTCTTTTGGCCAGGTTCCTTTGTTCTTTATATCTTTGTAGATCATAGGGGTTTTTTGCATGTAGCCATTTCTTTCCAGGACTTATCTCTAGACTGTGTTTTTAGTGAGCCAAGGAGATATTTTAGCTTTCGTCCTAATTTTATGAGGTGGAGCTAGTAAGTTAACGATGTTGAGAAAGGTAGTGTTGAAAGCAGCAACAGCCTCATCTAAGGGGAGATGGGTGAGGGAAGTCCCAGCTAACTCTCTATATAAGAGTATTAAAGGTTTCTGGGCTAAAGTTGGAAAGATTATGCCTACTTAAGTATTTGTGGATTAGGGAGGTGACTATTATATCTCGGCACTTTTATAGGAGAGTGGTCACTTAGGAGTCAGGGATGGTATCAGGATTGTGGTATTTGGTTGTTGAGACTAGTATCCAGTCAATGAGGGTATATGTAGTGTGGGTATGGTTACAGTAGGTTGGTTTGGTAATTAGCTGGGTAAATCCATATAGGTTAATATTTTGTGGGGAAGTAGGGTTATTTAATGTTAGCCAGTTGATTGTGTCACCAAAGGAGGATTGTTTCATTTGGGATTTTCAGGGACAGATGGAGGACATTTTCTAGTATTGGGATATTGTTGCCTGGGGAAATATAGGTGGCTACTGTAGTAGATGTTCATCGTGCATACAGCTGCAGTCATAACAGATGGGTTCTCCTGCCGTCAGGCAGGTCCTCGGTCAGCCGAATTCCAAAGTCTAGGTCCGGCGTCGGTTGTCGTTGCTTCTTCCCTGACGTCAGTGCGACAGGGGTATAAAAGAACCAGCCGACACCATTCTCTTCAATCTTTCTTGCCGCGCGGTGCCCGAAGCAGAAGCAGTTCGCAAGTGTCAGTCAGCCAGCTCCTGAGATTACGAAAAATTTGGAAAACCAAAGTCTTCTTAAAAGCCAAGTACCCCATTGGGGAAACTCTTCTTGCAGACAAAGTTAATAATTGTATTTCTTGTGGGAAGCAAATACCGCATAAGGATTTCCATTCCCTCTGTATACCTTGCTTAGGCCCAGACCACGACGTCTCGGTCTGTCACTGTTGTGCTACATTCAAACAAACGCACTATTAAGCGTCGGGCGGAGTTCGCCCAGCATTTTTTTGGGAAAGCATTTAACTATACCATGTCGGATACTCCGACACTGGTTTTGTCAAAAAAAACGCAAAGACAAGGACAGACACTCGAGGTCCACGGCCTCTACCGACACCTCGCCAAAGCCGACTACACGTGGTCCGGTTCTCAGTGAGGTGCCTACGCAGCCCCTGACTATCGACGACACATCTTTGGTGGTGTATCCTGTACCTGAGGTCGCAGGCTCCTTGGCCCACACCCCGACTACAGATACCGAAGCCACTCTTGGCATTGAAACACAGAATGTGGACAGGTCCACCTCCACTCAAGGTGTCTTCAGACCTTCCTCTTCTTTCTCCATCAAGGCTTTCACCAAGTCTAAAGCAACCATGCACCCTATCTCCAGGCCCCATGCCTAAGAGACAGATGCTTAAAATGGCTGAGGATTTAATTACTCTAATCGGAGGTTCTCAGCCACCTCCGGACAAAAGGCCCAGAGTGGAGGAAGATTCCCCCTCCTCTGATCAGGGATCCATTATTTCAGACCACTCTGATGATCAGGAACAGGCTTACTCTCCTTTTGAAGACTCTGATGCAGAGGAGTCTATTCCTTCTGTATCCCCCCTGAGGATTTCTCATTTGGGGAAACTTTGCATACCTTAAGGGAACACTTCCACTGGGAAGGCCAGGATTATTCAGATTCCAAGAAAAGGCTCAGGGAATTTCTTTTGTTACCCCAGCGCAGGCCTCTGGCTATACCTCCTGTCTTGGACATCCTAGATGTTTACTCGGAGGCCTGCCTTAATCCGGACACTCTACCTCCAGCTCCAGTTAAGCCTGACAGGTACTACAGGGTTCCTGACTCGCACCAATTTCTTTACAAAAGCCATGCTGCTGACCTAGAAACCATCTCACCGGGACCCTAGGGAGTTGAGGCTTCCATTGCCAAAAATCCATTGCCTTCCGAGAGAGATTCCAGATCCTTAGAAAGGTGGGGAAAAAAGGTATATACCTCGGCTACCTTAACCATGAGGGCCTTAAACTGTCAGTTTCATATGCTAAAATACCAACAGTTTCTGTTATCTCAATTGAAAAGTAAAATGTCACAACCTGAACAACCAGACTTGAAGGAGTTGCAGGATTTGATGCATAGTGCAGAACAAGTGGGTAAACGATACCTTACAATGTGGTTTTGATGCTCTAGAGGCCTCATGTAGAGCTGCTGTTACAGGCTCAGTCATACACAGGCATGCTTGGCTCAAGGAACAAACCTTGCCTGATCATGTCAAAGCTAAATTACTAGACTCCCCCCCCCCCCTTCAAAAGGATGTACTATTTGGGGCAAATGCTGAGGAAGTATTACGAAAAATGGAGGAAAAAGCTAAATCAATGCAAACTGTGTGAGAATTTCTGCAGGTTCAACCACCACGTTTTAGTAGAAATTGGCCTTCCAAAAACTGGTCCTTTCCTGCCATGGACAGACCCCAAAGAGGCAGATACAGGCGCCCGAGGGGCAGAGGACAACCAGAAGGATCGTACAGAGGCAGACAATGGCAAGCTCCTGCACAGAGGTGGTGAGGACAATTCACAATCTTTCAGAAAGCAAACCCAATGACTTTCCCCTTTACAGGCCAACCAGGTCTCAAATGGCAGCCCCCTTAGGAGGAAAGCTGGCACTATTCTCAAAAAATTGGCATGTTGTCACAAAGGACAAATGGATCCTGGACATTATAAACAGAGGCTACAAATTCCACTTTCATACCCTTCCAAAAATGAGAGGCATGCCAAAACTGCCACACAATCAAAGGGCAGAGGCACAAAAGCAAATTTCAGATCTTATAAACATGAAAGCTATTCAAGAGGTACCTACACACGAACAAGGTCAAGGTTTTTATTCCAGGCTATTTTTGGTGCCAAGGAAGGGAAAAGATTGGAGACCTATTTTGGATCTTTCCATCCTAAACACATTCCTACTGCATACAAAATTCAAGATGCTCACTCTACAGCAACTTCTTCCCATGCTGGGCAAGGAGTCTTGGCTGGTAACATTGGACCTCAAGGAGGCATACCTGCATGTCCCAATCAGACAAAATTGCAGAAGATACCTCAGATTTCTTGCAGGTTCAACCCATTATCAATTCTCTGCATTGCCCTTTGGCTTATCTACTGCGCCCAGAGTATTCACGAAATGCCTGGCATCAGTTATCGCCTACTGCAGACTTCAAGGGATACAAATATACCCTTATTTGGACGACTGCCTGATCCAAGCGGACAGCAAGCACATTCTTCTGAAACATCTGGCTTATGTAATGTTATTAAACTCTCTGGGATACACAGTCAACAAAGAGAAATCAAGGCTAATACCCTCTCGAAATATAATTTTCCTGGGTGCCAGTTTGGACACAAACACCCAGATGGCCTACCTCACGCCAGAGAAGCAGGGGCAACTAATTCAATATTTCAAAACACTGGCAAATTGCACCAGGCTGACTGCAAGGAAAATCCTACAGGCTCTGGGGTTCATGGCATCTGGCATCTTGCATCTTGCTAATCCCGTGTGCAAAGCTGCATATGAGAAAACTACAATGGTACCTAAAAAACATATGGTCTCAACACAGCCACAGTTTGGAAACAATAATACCACTACTTCCATGTCTGCAAAAGGAATTTCTGTGGTGGGCTCAAGCATGTCAAGCAAACACAGGTCTTCTATTCAGCAAGCCTCAAGCATATCAAGTCATCACAACAGACGCCTCGGACTACGCCTAGCACATGACAGACCAGTGCATTCAGGGCAAATGGTCCCAAATAGAAAAGCACCTTCACATCAATCAAAAAGAAATGCTAGCAGTAATAAATGCTATTATAGCTTTCAAGGACCTTCTACAACCAGGTCAACTATTGATAAGAACGGACAACACCACAGTTATGTGGTACATAAACAAGCAGGGAGGAACACATTCCTATCCCCTATGCAGACTGGCCATATCACTTTAGAACATGGCCATGGACTTACAAATGGAACTACAAGCACAGTACTTGCCAGGCAAGGAAAACACGCTGGCAGACAACCTAAGCAGGAATATGACAGATCCACACGAATGGATGTTGCATCCAAAAGTTTTTACAGAAATAATCCAAGAATTGGGAAGGCCAGACATAGATCTCTTTGCCTCCCACAAAAATCATCAATTGACAAAATTCTGCTCTAGGACCTTCCACCCAAAGGCCTGGAGAGTGGACGCTCTCTCTCAGCTGGACAGCAATAACAGTTTATGCCTTTCCGCCTCTTCCTCTGCTGCCCAAAGTCCTATTGAAGACCAGAGCAGACAGACCAAAGATGATCCTCATTGCTCCGGACTGGCCAAGGCAACACTGGTACCCACTCCTGAGGAGCCTGACTCATTCCCCTCCATGGACCCTGCCTCTAATGCCTCTTCTGACTCAGCACAGCTTCAAAACTCTTCACAGTCAGCTAAAAATACTCAATCTAGCCGCATGGAAGATTCCTTAGCATCACAGCAGGCCCTACTCTCCAAGGAGGTGCAGGATGTCATTTTGGAGGCCAGAAGGCCATCAACTAGAAAAGCTTACTCCAAAATGGAAACGTTTTTGTGTCTGGAATGAGAAAAAGGGCCAGAACCCTGGAAAACTGAATTTACCTCAAATACCACAATATTTGGCTGAACTACTAAGCAGTGGACTTTCGTTCTCCTCCATCAAAATCCATGCCTCAGCCATTTCTGCAGAATACAACACTGATCCTCCTTTATTCTCTCGCCCTCTTTTAAGACAGTTCCTCAGAGGGGCTAAGAATTTAAGACCTCCAAGGAAACAACCAATACCTGCTTGGGATCTAAATTTCATTCTGGAAAAACTGACTTTGCCTCCTTTTGAGCCAGCTGCTTCATCAGATTTGCAATATTTGTCCTGGAAAACGGCTTTCCTTCTGGCTCACTTCAGCTCGTAGAGTTTCAGAACTACAGGTCCTCATGGCTGTCCAACCTTTTATCATCTTCCATCAGGACAGAGGTTCATTACGAACCAACCCGTCCTTTATGCCTAAAGTGGTATCCAGGGTAGTTTTAAATCAGGCGATACATTTACCTACTTTTTATCCCAATCCTCAAAACAAAGGGGAGAGATTACTACATTCCTTGGACATCCACAGGCAACTGCATTATTATTTGGATAGAACAAAGCCTTTCAGAAAATCAGAACAGCTCTTTGTGGCCTATGCGGTAGGAGCTCCAGGAAAGCCAATTTCCAAGCAAACAATCTCAAAATGGATAGCCCACTGCATACGCTTTTGCTATTCCTTTCATGGCAAAACTGTTCCTACAGGCATTAGAACTCATTCCACCAGGGCCACAGCCACCTCTGCAGCCTTCCTCAGAGGAGTTCCTACCAAGGATATCTTGGAAGCAGCCAGTTGGAGTTCTGTGCATACCTTCTCCAAACACTACAACCTACCATTATACTCCAAATCTAGAACAGGCTTTGCCACTGCAGTCTTCCAAGGCATTTTGGCTCCTCCTAGTTCCACCTAGTGCCTACCACCCCTTTCCTAGCTTTGGGATTCTACCCATCTGTTATGACTGCAGCTGTATGCACGATGAACATAGTACAGTTTTGTACCTACCATAAATGTAGATGTTCGAGTGCTAATACAGCTGCAGTCCAGGTTTCACTCCCTCCTTCCCCTCTAGGGGTATTCTTTTATGGTGTATTTGCTTGCAACTACTGTTTTTTGATTATATTGCATTGCATTACTTCATAATGTTATGTTTTGCCTTCCTTCTGGGGGCACCTGACATCTGGGGCAAGAAAAACTGAAGAAAATGGCGTCTGCTGGTTCTTTTATACCCCTGTCGCACTGACTTCAGGGAAGAAGCGACGACAACCGACGCCGGACCTAGACTTTGGAATTCGGCCGACCGAGGACCCACCTGACGGCAGGAAGAACCCATCTGTTATGACTGCAGCTGTATTAGCACTCGAACATCTACATTTATGGTAGGTACAAAACCGTACTTTGTAAAGTAGTTGTTTAGTTGAAGGTTAACTATGTGTTTCAGCTGGGGAGAAAGATGGTACTGAATGTGAGAAGAGAAATGGTGAGATTACTAGAATAGATTATAGCAATCCCCCACCCTTTTTTGTACAATCTAGATGAATTGTTATAGCCGGGGGGAGTATATCTCTATCTAGGTTGTGGGGTTTAAGCCAGGTTTCTGTGACAGCAATTACATCAGGGGTATGGTTTGCTTTCCAGGCATAGAACAGACTGTTTAGAATACTTTTGAGTATTGATGGCATAGAAGGAGATCTGTTTTTGGTGTCTCTTTTGGTGGGTAGAGGTGGGAGGGGTGTTGAGTAGAGGCTTGATTGTGGTTAGGACCAGGGTTAGAGGATGAAGATCAGCTGCTAGAAGTATAGTAGTGGGGAAGCTTTTAGATTTAGTTGAGTGGGTAACATTGTATAGGTTTAGTCTTGTTTTTTTGGAATTGGGGAGACTGAGTTTTTTATTTTGGAAAGTGTAGTGAAAAAGGTAGAAGTGACAGAGTTTGGGTTTTAGCAGGGAGTGAGTAGATATGAAACTGATGAGGAGATAGGAGTAGGATAGAAATAGTTGCAGCGAGCTAGAATTAGTGAAACCTCAGAAGTAAAGTTGTTATCTCAAGACTATCTGAAATTTAGGCAGTTATAGTTAAAAATCCTCAGGGGCGTAGTGTAAGGGTTTCTATTTTATTGGCAGATGCTGCCACATTGTGGTAAAAAGGATTGCAAGTAGAAGAGTAGCTGATCTCAGTTTGTTGCAGTTAGGATTATATTAGGTTCGTGGCTGGGGGGGGTAGCAGGCAGTTTTTTGGTTGGCTGCTAATATACATCGGGAGGGCAGAAAATCAGCATATATAGGTATTTACGTATGACTTACAATAGCTAGTGTGTTGGTAAAGTCCTTAAGGTGCATACTTTCCACAAAAACCTTTACGTTGGGGAGTTCACACACGAGTAGCTTTCTGGTAACCAGGTTGAGAAGGCAAATTCATGACTTCTCAGGGTTAGATAGGAGGTAGTCTTAATGTTGGCTGGGAGGAAAACACCCAGAGTAGATTACTATAAAAGGAAAGACACTGGGTTAGGTTTTCCCTTTTGTGTTAAGAGCTATAGGTGATGAGGTAGGGGAAATAGGAGGTAGTTGTGTTTTAGTCAGAGGAGAGGAATATTCAGAAGTGAGCAGTAAGTAATGAAAATAAGGAGTAGAGTTGATACAGGTAAGATAGTTTGGGAGGGTAGTAGAGTGGTAGAAGGGGACAAGATTCAGGTAGTAGTGCAAGACAGAGTTATGGCAGTGGAGGAAAAACTAATCAATTTAATCACTCTAAAGGTTCAGGCAGAGTAATAAGGAGACAGGGCTAGTATGTCAGTATAGTACAGGCAGGTTTTGACAACAGTAAATCAGCACATGTTGGTTCAGCTTTTCCTGGTTAGGGCTCACCACAGCGGAACTCCGGTCCGCTAATGATTGCCAGTAGATTTTCACGAATGCCGAGGTGCCAGCTCGACATCCAACCTTCAATGAAGGCACACCCATTTACGCATGTTTTCGAATGTCCACCCAATCGCAGGGAGGACATGCAGACTCCACACAGGCGCTCCCCGCACTCCAACCGAGAATCGAATGGGAGAACTCTTGCTGTGAGGCAACAATGCTACCACTGCACCACTGTGGAAGTCTAACAGTAAATAGATTCATAGATTCATAGATTAGTACTAGGCTAACTGCCCTTGTAGGCCAGAATCAAACCCTGCACCTTGTGTCTCCAAGGTAAACACCTTAACCATTATGCCATCCTCCCACCCCAAATCAGCATATAAGTTGGCTTAATCGGCAGTGATAAAATCAAGTACGACAGACATTCACTCTTCAGCTCTGGCGCAATTACAATGCCACAGGGCTGTAACAGTGCAAATGATTACATATCACTGGTACTAACAGTAGCTGCGTAGTGCAGAAAATGAGGTATCACTAGGCTATAAACATGGCTATAGGTAGTTTAAGGCGAGGATTAAAAGACAATTTTGTTTCAGTTTTGTTTTAAAAATGATACAGGACAATAAGTAGTGTAAGGAGGTATTAATAGTCGCTATCGCTACAGTTATTGCGATAGGGACCTAATTAGAGAAAAACAAAACACTATCACTAATGTTTGCTGCACGCTTAGGGTAGTGCGGTCTTAACTGCTTAACAAAGCACAGTACTTCAGTAAAACTTCTTATACTCTACTAGAAAAAAGATAACTATCGCTATAGTTTGCAACACTTTTTAGCTAGTAAGCTAGATGCAGTATTTACCGCTTAACAAATAATAAAACCAAAATAAAATATTCATCTTCCTCCAGACCAGTGAGCAGAGGCCAAAAAACAAGTATAGTCCCTGCTCTCCATGAGAGCAATACAGCCTGTTCCTGCAGACCAGATAGGTCAAGGTTTCTGTTCCAGGCTTTTCCTGGTACCCAGAAAACGGCACCTGGTGCCCTATCCTCTATCGGTTCTAAACACCTTCCTGGTGATACCAAAATTCAAAATGCTCATGCTTGGTTAGCCACCCAAGACTTAAGAGGCCTATCTACACATCCCAATCAGGGAAATATCTGTTTCAGGGCAGGTTCTATGCACTTTCCGTTCTCTGTGCTTCCCTTTGGCTTATCCACTGCTCCCAGAGTTTTCACAAAATGCCTGGCTCCAGCCATTGCTTTCTGCAGACAAAGGAATATCCAAATTTACCCCTACTTGGACGACTGCCTGATTCAGGCAGTCAGGAAAAGCTGATACAGCACCTGACCTTGTTAAAAGGACCTGCCCGACCTCCTTGGGGTATAATATAAACGAAAAGCAATCCAAACTAGTCCCCACTCAAAGTTGTATTCCTTGGGAGCAAGCCTGGACACAGCATCCAAGATGGCCTTCCTTACTCCAGAAAAACAAACCTACCTGACAGGCTACTTTTCTCAACTAGCCACCATTACCCAGTTTATCAGCAAGGAAAAATCCTGCAAGCTCTAGGGTTCATGGCATCCTGCATTCTACTGATTCCATATGCCAGAATGCATATGAGGAAACTACAATGGTACCTAAAAAAAATGTTTGGTGTAAACACTGACAGGACCTGGAAACTCATACCTTTGATACCCTGTCTAAGGGAAGATTTTCTTTGATGGGCAGCAGTATGCAACCACAAGAGTCTTCACTTCTCACAACCCCATGCCACCCAAACACTAACCACAGACTCATCAGATTATGCCTGGGGTGCACACCTGGATGGCAGGTGCATTCAGGGCCATTGGCGCCCAAATCAAATACATCTGCACATCAACCAAAAAGAAATGCTAGCTGTTCAGCACGCTGTGATAGCTTTCAGACCCCTACTCTCCTTGGGCCCTCTACTGATCAAAACAGACACCACCACTATGATGTGGTATAGCAACAAGCAAGGAGGAACTCACTCTTATCCTCTCTGCAGGTTAGCCATGACCCTTTGGCACACTGCTTCAGCCATGCAAATTCACCTGCTAGTACAATTCCTGCCAGGCTCCCAAAACACTCTGGCAGAAAACTTAAGCAGAAATCTCCTAGGCCCACGAGTGGCAGCTAGACCACAGCAACTTCAACCTTATAACCCAGAAATGGGGCACCCTGAAGGTGGACTTCTTTACCTCCCACAACAATCACCAGCTCAGCAAATTCTGTACCAGGGAACCTCAGCAAATCTTGGAAAGTGGATGCCCTGTCCTTTCAATGGGTCAACCTCTCGAGCTATGCAATTCCCTTCTACCCCTAACTTGTAGGGTACTGCTCAAAATAAGGGAGGAAAAACCAAGGGCATTCTTGATTGCCCCAGACTGGCCACGCCAGCACTGGTACCCACTGCTGCACAGCCTCACCCCTGCCACCATGGCACCTACCCCAGATCCCAACTCTCCTGACTCAGAAGAATGGAGAATTCATGCATCCACAACTACAGACCCTGAACCTGGCAGCCTGGCTTATTCCCTGACCTCTCCTCCAGTTGCCAGCCGAAGCAAATAGGTCCTGGATGTTATATGTAAGGCCAGATGCCCCAGCACTAGAAAATTCTCTGCTGACAAGTGGAAAAAGGTATTGCACCTGGATCCAGGCTAAAGGAGTTGAAACAGCACAACTCTCCTTACCTCTCATCCTGGATTACCTAGCAAACCTGATACACAGGAGCCTATCCTTCTCTTCTATTAAAATTCATGCCTCTGAGCCACCTCTCTTTTTCTCACCTTCTCATCAAACAGTTCCTAAGAAGGGCTAACAGTTTAAGGCCACCCAGAAGAGCTCCTACACCAGCTTGGGACCTTAACTTTGTGTCAGAAAAGTTCACGCTACCCCCCCCCCCACCTTGAGCCTACAGCTTCAGCAGAGAAAATTCCTCTCTTGAAAAACAGCCTTGCTCTGCTGTCCATCACTTCAGCTAAACTAGTTTCAGAGCTACAAGCACTAATGGCTGTAGAGCCATTCATCATTTTATATGCCGACAGGGTCTGTCTTAGGACTAACCCAACTTTCATGCCTAAAGTGGTGTCCAGTGTGGCTCTCAACCAATCAATTTGTTTGCCCACCTTTTTCCCTAACCCACAAAACAAGGAGGAAAAGATTCTGCATTTTCTTGATGTGCATAGCTCAGATTCTACATGGGATAGGACTAAATCTTTTAGAAAAACCGACCAATTGTAAGCTTTGCAGCAGGGGCAAATGGCAAGGCCATATCCAAACACACTCAAAATGGATAGTACACTGCATCCATTTATGCTACAAAAAACACTGGAAGCTGCCCCTAAGAGGGGGCAGGATGTATTCCACCAGGGCAACCTCCACCTCTGCAGCTTTACTCAGGGGTTCCTACCAGGGGCATCCTGGAGGCTGAAACATGGACTTCTGTTCATACCTTCAAGCATCATCACCTGCCTATCTTCAAATCCAGGCAGGCTTGACACCCACAGTCTTGAAGGGCATCCTAGTCTGCTCCCAGTCTTGACCGCCTCCACCCTTTTCTTCAGCTTTTAGAATCAACCCAGGTGTGATGACTGCAACAGTGAAACATGAAGAACATAGTCAAGTTGTGTGCACTTAACCATAAATGTAGATGTTAGTGTATTCACTGTTGCAGTCCTGGTTTCCCACCCTCAATCTCCCTTGTCTCTCTCGCTCTCCCTCCGTCTTTACAGAAAATGTTTGGTATTTAGTTTCTACTGGTGGTGGTCTTCAACCACAAAACCTAGCTCCCTATTTTGGGCTCCTGACATTTGGGGCAAGAAAAACTGATTAATGGCGTCTGCTGCCTGATTTTATACCACTGACGACCTGACATCAGTCCTGGAGTGACAGCAACCGACACAGAAATACTAAGCCTCTGGTATTTGGGCCAACTGAGGGCTACCCCTGGCAGGATAACCCAAGTGTGTTGACTGCAACAGTAAATACACTCCAACATCTATACTTATGGTAAGTGTGCACAACTGTACTTTCTACTTCTCACAGCTTTTAATTTGCAAGGCCAAGTTCATAAGATTTTTGTAAAGCTTCCAGCCTGTTTGCCTTTAGGAAATGAGTGAAATAAACCCATGTCTGATATTCTTACAAAAATGTTTGACCATTTATGTATATACATATGTTTTTGTTTTAAGGAAGTTGAGTCAAACATTGTACCATAGAACTACAGCTTACAGTCTTGATACTCTGTACCACCTGCCAGATTGTAGTCATGTTAACTTTACCTGCCTTGTCCTTTCCCAGCCTAATCTCATGACATTTGTTGATTATTCCTTCATATACCCAAGTAAGTCGTGAAAAGTCCAGATCCTGTGTCTCCCCATATATCTCCATCCCCATCACATGTCTTGGTGCTTTTTTCTGTACCCACTGGAGCATGCAGTTTGATCAGTGATGCTTTCATTGTTTATATAATCAGAAATGTTTAGCATTGGAGTGGAATGGAATTTAATTTTAGTAGTGTGTGACCACTTAAGTAATGAGGTGTGCGTCCACATGCAAAAAAATACATAATAGAGGCAGCCTGTTATCTCCCAGGCATTGCTTGTAAATGTTTCATCTGCCAAGCCCCTTTTACAGTTATCAAATGTATCAAAACTTGTCAAGAGATTTGGGATGCATGGCTAGGCTTAAAAAGGTCCTTGTGGTAGTTAGCCTAGTAAACACCAATGAACATATATCATTTGTTTTTGAATGCTGACAAAACTACATTTCTCCATAGAGATTTGGTTGGTTTGTTTCATTCATAATGCAATAATCAGTCTGGGATTCTATGACATGACATTGAATTGTACCCATTCTACAACTGTGACAGCCTTCCTTCTGTAAGATCTACAGAAGTATATGCAGTGTCCTATTTGTGGTCTCACAAGTGCCTGATATGGGGAGCTTCATCACTTCTCTCTTCTTGAATGCGTACTCCCAGAGTTTATTTGGTTTGCATTTGCCTCCTTCCTGCAGTGAGCCTGGGTCATGCTGTCTAATACTGTCTTTGGTAGTAACCTCCATCATTTTATTATACCTGTTTATTAATGCCAACATCTCCATTCTGCCTGCTAAGCATGTGCTCATAGGTCCACTGTGCTCTTTTTTTTTTTTTGGGGAGGTGAGCTGAAACAGACCTTCCTCCTCTGTGTTTCCAGCTTTTTGTGGTCTCTCACCACAATTGCACATATGCCAGATACTACTCGTCTCATCTGTTAGCGAAGCTGATCCTGTTTACCATGATCTGTGATATCAGAAACTAAATAGGTCTGGGATGAAGGCCAATCCCTGTGACACACACCTCTTTCTCCCCTACGTTTCCCTTTTAGCACTCAGAGTTGGGCCCTCAATACCTCTCCTTAGAGTTGGGCCCTCAATACCTCTCCTTCCACCTGTGCAGTTAGCTGCCCACTTCCATCTTCCTCGGTCTTGCAAGAAAACGGACTGAAGAATTGAAATCAAATGCATTACTGAAGTCTTGATAGATCACAGGCACCCTTGTCAACTTTGATAACTCAAAGAACTGAATTTGACAAGTTTAACATAATCCACCTTCTGTGAGTCAGTGATGAAATGTATTCAGTGGACTGTTCTGCTCAAAAATGCACAGTCCTTGTTTCAGGACTTCCTCCATTTTATACCAGGCTGTCTGTCCTGTAGTTCCATGGGCTAATGCTTGTGCCATCCTTCAAGATGAGCACCACACTTGCTTGTTCCCAGTCCTCTGAGATCAACTTTTCCTCAAGACTTGTTTCAAAGCTTTATCAGATGTAAGCATCCCTCTTGAGGAAAAGGTGCATTATTCTCCTAACTCAAATATGTGCTTCCTCTTGTAGTAACCACCTCGCAAAAAAATCAGTCCACTTTTCAAACCACTGCCAGTTCTGTCTGCCATGTTATTACCTATACATTTCAAAGGAAGTTAAATACCACTGTTCTATAATTTCATTTGCCATGTGGCTCCTGATTTAACAAAGATGCTGTCTCCTACCCGAGTCCCTATTCTACGAATATAGAATCGTTCCCCTTTCTTGGCAGCAAATTTTCCAGGTCTACAAATTAGAAGTTACCGTCTATTACATCTAGTACCCCCATTCTTCAGACTCCCAGTTAATACATTTTACATGACGGCATCTCTGGGAATCCATTCCCCGTATTAGAAATTGCAATACCTACTGTGGATTCAGATAAACTCTTAAGCACCATCTTGTCAAAGCATAAAGCTGCAAATATGCCTTCATGAACCTCCCATCGCAATTATTCCATATTTGGCCTTTCCTGATGACCTACCTATACTATTCTGATTACTAAAAACACCTGAATTGCGTATCGGTTCACTGCCTTGGCTCTTATTTTGCCTGCCTTTCTCCTTTAATTTTCCTACTGAAACTTTTTTAAACATCCCTTCATTCTGTCCGATCTCATTATCTGCTTATTATTGTTAATCATTTTTTCCACTTCTGTGTATATTTAACTCAACTGCTTGAATTTTAACTGGCTGTGCATTTATACATTAATGCAAATATCTTAATTATCCATACTGGGTTTGAAAGAGGTCTGTTGGGATTAGTGCCTTACTTGGAAAAACATTTAACTCTTGGGGGGGGCATCAAGACCCTGTGCCCTAATCTCCTTTTCTGTTATCGTGTTCATTCTTCAGCTATTACTTTGTATATCCTTTCCTATGTCCAGTCCAGTCACCTTCCTAACTACAAAAGGGTTTTGTATGGCAGTTGCTACAGAGGTTACTGTTGTGAGATGGAGTTTCTGTGGTACAGGATTTGATTCCCTCAACTTACTGTGACCTTGAGCAAGTCACTTAACCAGACATTGCTTCTGTGTTGCCACTGAAAAGGGACTATTTCCAGTGGTCCTACATGGTTAATATTATACATTCACAGGTAATTATTAGGCTAATGACCACCAGGGCTTTTATAAGCCTAGCCACTCAACCCAGTTGCGTTCCCTATGCATCATTGTCATTTATTAGGAGGGGATATGTTGGGAAGTTTCTAAAGGTTATGTAGGGAGGGTGGTATGTTTGTGTATCTTTGAATTTTGTGGTTTTGCTGTTTGGAGTATCATTATGGAGAATTCTGCTGTTGAAGGAGTTCAGAATGGTGAGATATTTTCTTTTTCTGAATTGCTGAAGGAGAGAGAGAGCGTAAATGTGCCGTTTCTGATTTATGGACTTTGGACATAAATGATTCTTGTTCTGAAAGTTTTGCACAATTGGAACGTATAATGGCTAAAGATATGACTATTTTCTATGATTCTAAACTGCTTGAAAAATATGTGATGCTCAACATTACTCCCAGAGGCTTGCGTATTGATAAATTACCTGCAGGTGGGTTCAAAGAGGATGAGAATGACTTACTGAGTGGAGACCCAGCAGCACAGGACTGCTGTCTAAATTGGCTGAAAATACTTATCAAAAGAAACCAGAGAGCTATGGAGAGCCTGCACAAAAAGATAATAGAGTTGCAACATGATCTTACTAATAGAGCTTCAACTGCAGTTTTCCAGTTAAATTTTAAAAGTATCAATGATAAACTTAAAAAAGTAGAAAATGATGTTATTGCTAGGAAGAAATCCAAATTAAATAGAGATATTCAAGATTATGAGAAGAATGAAATATACAATTGGTCCCGTAGAGGGCGCCGTTTTCAAAAAAACGTCAAAAGACGAACAACAGGAAGTGAGGAAGCGTCTTCATGCTCTTCCATCGAGACTGGGGGCAGTCAGAAGAGTGTTTCTTTTGAAAGTATTCCAACTGAAGCTCCAGAAGGGATTGTAGAGAACTGTAGAGGTGAGCAGAGCCATCGGAAGAACGTATCCAGCATGCAGACGAGGTCTACGAAGAATCAGGGTAAGACAAGTCATTTGTCAGCTTTGAATCAGCTAAAAAACTAAACACAGACTGTGAGCGTGTTTTAAATGAGAAAACGCTGATAGCTGTTGAAACTCATGATTTATCTAGTATTGATTGCACTACAGTGTTGAATGGACATGACAAAAGCACAGTTTTAAAAGACAATAGCGTTTGTGTATTCAAACGCTTTAAGTATAACGCTAATGCGCACTTGGGACTGGACTCTGATTAAAGAAAAGACTGCTAATGTATTCAATTCAGTATGTCATGACACAGATGTTAATGTTTGTTCTGGAAGTGATTTAGAAAGTGTTCAAATTTCCAGTGCAATTGATACTGTGGTGATACCTGACAATATTAATGATTTTGAAATGTTTTTTGAACATGTAAATGGAAATGGTGGTGGAAAGGATGTTAGAATTAATGAAACATCTTTGTCTAATGAAAGTTTGAGTGTTCTTAACATTTCTAATGTGGTTCTATCTGAAGATATGCTTAGCGTTTTGTTAAAGGGCACGAAATTTATACCTACTAGACTACCTTCTTTTGCAGACATATTTATGGATGTGAAAGATTTTGTTCATAAACTAAATTTGAAAGTTTATTTTTTTGAGAGAGAAAAATGTCTTGCAACTAAAGGTGATGTTTTGCTAGATGATTCCCTTTTAAACTTGAGTATATATGACTATGATGGTTTGACAGTGGATGAAGAAGTGAGTGTAGATACATCTGAATTTATTTTGGAAGATGACTCTAGTAATGAGGGAACTTATGGGAGAGGTTATGGCCACATTGATGTCCCTTACTTTTCGGGTGACAGTAATTTTATGCCACCTAAAAAATCATTGGCTATAAATGCTTTTGAGCATGTTATGTTCTCAAAACTTGAACAGGCACATAACTTGTTTTGTATGAAAGAAAAGGTTTTCAATTTGACTAAGGATGAGTGGGTGGCCTTTAAGACATTAAGAACAAAACTAGATAAGGTTGCTGTCACACCGGCTGATAAGGGTGGTAATTGGGTAGTGATGAATATGGAAAAATATGAAGACATTGTTAATAGTTTGCTACTGGAAGACACCTATGTAAAATTGAACTACAATCCTTTGTCATATTTTTCTGATGAACTGACTGAATTGTTAGAGAGAGGAGAAAGATTGTTTTTTTTTTTTACAGGAAAAGATGTGAAAAAACTTTTAGTAAAGGAACCTCGCCATCCACATATCTATATTATTCCTAAGATTCATAAAAATGTTACAAATCCACCTGGAAGGCCCATTATTTTGGGCATTGGTTCTTATGTTGAGAGGGTTAATTGTTTTTTGGATTTTCATTTGAAAGTTTGTTCCCATGTTAGGAATACACAAGATGTATGTTTAGCTTTAAAGGGTGTAAAGTGGGAGAAGGATTACTATTGGGCAACAGTTGATGTATCACTTTACACCAACATTAATAAAAGATGGGGTTTAGATGCAATGCATAGGATGATGGGTGAAGGTCCTCGAACAATGTTTTTGTTAAGTTTATTAGAATTTAGTTTAACGCATAATTACTTTATGTGGAAACAAGATTTCTTTTTACAAACAAAGGGAACTGCGATGGGTGCAGCATTTGCACCCACGTATGCAGTAATCTATATGGGTGAATTTGAGAGAATTTGTTTCAGAATGCTTTTTTTGTTCAGAATGTTGTATTTTTTAGGCGTTATATAGATGATTTAATTTTTATTTGTAGGGGTGAGATGTCTTTGTTCAGTCAGTTCATGGATGATTTAAATCATAATCATCATGGGTTAGAATTTGTAGCACATACGTCACCATTTGAAATTTCTTTTTTGGGTGTGGAATTTTACATTGGTACTGATGGTTTGGTTCAATTTAAATCTTTTAGGAAACCAACATCAGTTAATAATTTTCTGCATGCCAGTAGCATGCATCCTCCACATCTAATCAAGGCCTTACCAGAAGGAGAGATGAAAAGGGTTATGAGAAACACCTCAGACCATAGACTTTGGGAAAATGTTTGTGATGCAACTATGGATAGACTGTTAGCTCGAGGTTATGACCACAACCAGCTTTTAGATATAAAAAGGAAATTGTGTAGAATTCAGACACCAAGGAGGAATAGATATGGGTATAGCCATAATTTTGATATTAAATCTGGATCAGATAAGATATTTTTCGTGTCTAGATATTCGATTTTTTCTGATACAATGGAGGAAATTATAAGAGGGTTGTGGCATGTTGTATGTGATGATTCAGTAGTTGGTCATCTTTTTCCAAAGCATATTACTTTCTCCTACAAAAGGTACCCTAATTTAAGGGAAATATTAAGCAGAAAATTGGAATTTCTGGTTGACAGTAATGTTGGAATGTATAGTTGCGGTCGATGTTCTGTTTGTGATAAAATCAGTAATATGCATGGGGTTAAAATAAATGGAAAGAAGTACTTGGCATTTGAGAGATTTGACTGTATGTCGTCTGGTGTAGTGTATATTTTAGGATGTGACTGTTCCCCACCCATGTGGTATATAGGTCAGACCACTAGGAAGGTTAAGATTCACATTCTAGAACATTTGAGTGACATTAGGAGGGGTAATATGGAGAGTCCAGTAGCCACTCATTTTTGTAATACACATAATGGCAACACTGTAAGTTTTAGATTTAGTGTACTTGCTAGACCTCATCTTTGTTCAGGTAATTTTAAAGCAGCTTTGAACAAGCTTTAACAAAGGATGATTATAGGGTATCACACATTATTTCCTGTTGGAATGAATTTAGAATATGGATGAAATTCATTAGTGTAGTAATATTTGCATTTATGGTATATTTATTGTGCATTTTCTAATTGTGCATCATTAATATGTATGGTATATGTTACTTGAAATTTAGTATAACTTGAATCTGTCTAAGTTTGTATAATATCAGAAGTTGTATTTTTATGTCTATTTAAGCTTTTGTCACAGGGTTGACAGGGTAAAAATGTTTGAGTTGTATGACTTGAATTTGTTTAAGTTAGTATATTAGAAGTTGTATTTTTATGTCTACCAAAGTTTGTTTTTGTCACAGGGTTGACAGGGTTAAAAATGTTTGGTGAGTTAATTGACTAATTGTTCTATTTATGAATATATAAAAAGAGAATGCTCAGTTGTGTAATTGTGTCCCATTGAAGGTGAATTGCCGAGGTACGTTTTTCCTGCTTCACCTTCTGACTCCTTATTTTTGGTGTATCTTTGAATTTTGTGGTTTTGCTGTTTGGAGTATCATTACTTTAGATTTTTCCCAAGCAGGTTCACCTCTCCACCCTACTCATCTTCCATAATTCTACCACATATTTCAAAAAAGGCCCTTCCCTTTTTGCCTGGTGCCAGTCTGTTTCCATTTTGTGGGTGAACCTCATTCTCTTCAAGAAATTTGCTGTCTTTAATTCTCCCTCTGCAAGTCTCAGCAGTTTGCCCATTTTGTTCCTGTACTTAACACTTTAAAGTTTCACCTCTGTAGTGAAATATACTCATTTAACTCGTATTCTCCTGCAACCATCCTGAAGTTTTTGCACAAACCTAAAACTATACTTAATATAGTACTCCCCCAACTCCTTCAGTCCTATAATTTCACAAAAAGAACCAGCAAGGCTACCACAGCTGTTAACATAAATCAAACTTTAATAAAGCAATTAGTAAATGGAGGATAAGTGCTTTTGCATGTTACGCTTCTTCAGATCTGTCCATAAAACCAAAAAATCATGTTTTTAAAACCAAGTACACCAGTCACTAGGCAAATTGTTCAATAAAATCAATAGTCCAATGTATGCCCCCTTGGGACAGGTTTTAAATGCTAGCATTTATCCCTGGATGTTGGTCTGCTTGCACCTTTAGTATCCACTTCAATTCAACTTGTTCTGATTATTCAAATCCCCACCTCTAAATTACTACTTTAAACACTATAGAGCTTTAAAAGAAAATTTATGACCATGATTTTCACTAATGTTTGGCCAGTGCATTATTCGTGTTCATAGTCCTAGTATACATGTGACATAATATTCTTAAATTTCTTTACTGTTTTTCCAACATAGACGCATGTACATACATATGACATATTCTTAAATTTCTTTACTGTTTTTTCAACATAGAAGCATGTACATACATCGCAGGTTGCTAAATAAATCACATGGGATGTTTGACAATCATAACCTTTTGGTTTGAAGATAAAATCAAAGCAAGGGTATATAAATACCTGTTTTGAAATTACAGCACATGCTTTACACCTGTGACATGGATATGTGCCAGCTCTTCTGTCATCACTGAATCGTGAATTTCTTTGATTAAAAAGTAGATCTTTTAAATTATTACACTTGCAAGTAAATCTACATGTATATTAAGTACTAGTGCAAAGAGTTAATGAACAAATGTATAATTTTTTTTAATGGTTGAATATCCAATTTTACCCGTTATCAAAGGCCTGCCAGAAATACGCTAAGATCCTGTGAATCCACCTATGTGCCCCATTGTTGCAGGGTGGATACTGGAACCTTTGTTAAGGTTTGTGGAAAATAGATGGAAGAGAGTCTTACTTAACAGTGCCTACAGTCCTAAAGGACAGTAAACATTTTCTTGGTGATTTTTTTAACTTTATGGAAATGGTTAGGCTTCTGATTGGCTTTTAGTGACATTGGATGTAAAAAATTTGTTCATTACTATACCCAATGATTTTGGGATAAAAGCTGTTAGACATATATTGCATGCCAACAGTGAATATAGTCAGGATGTTGTACTGTTCGTCTCTGTTAGAGATGGCACTGGAGAATGTTTTTACTTTCTGTAATTATTTGCAGAAATAGGGTGTCTCAATGGGAACCTCATGTGCAAATTCCTATGCCAACTTAGTGATGCATTATTGGGAGGATATGTTCATAAGAACAATTTGTACTGGAAGCATATTAAGTTTTATCGTCATGGGATGACAGTGAACAATTACAACAATTTGTATTTTATTTGGAGATGGCCACTGACTTAAGATTTACAATTTCGTCTTAGTCTGAAATTAATTTTCTGGATGTCTGCCTGTACATGGGGCCATCAGACACCATTAATACGGAGTTATATAGGAAGGTATGTTGGAAAAAGTCATCTCGTGGGCGTATGCACCCCAGACACATTTTCCCTAATATTATCAAAGGCCAGTTTACATGAATCTCAAGATTCTGCATGAAGGATGATGGCTGTACATGAATGATGGGGTCACTTAGTGCAGTTTCTAGCTAGAGGTTATAAGAAAAGTCAGTAACAGAGGTGAGGTAGAACTTAATAGATCTAAAACAGCAAAACATTATTCAAGTGGACAGAGGGATGGAGCCACTACAGATCACATCAATGGAACATCTCTCCCATCAAAATTTGAGATTTGTTACCAAGTTCACAAATTATGTGGCCCTCGTACAAAATATATTCAAGAATTGGCAAATTTTGACCACTGACATGAACGTCTGCACTAGTAGGTAATACTTTGTAATAAAGGAAGATGTTCTTAGTGTTTCACTGTTGCAGTCATCACATTTGGGTTATCCCTGCCAGGGTAGCCCTCAGTCGGCCTGAATACCAGAGGCTTAGTATTTCTGCATTGGTTGCTGTTGCTCCCGGACTGATGTCGGGTCATCAGTATAAAATCAGGCAGCCGACGCCATTACATCAGTCTTTCTTGCCAAGGAGCCCGAAGCAGAAGCAGTTTGCACATGCTGATCAGCTGCTACCTGAGTTTTTTGTTTCCAAATTGAAGTCAAAGTCTTCGAAAGCAAAATACCCTGTTGTGGATCCTTTTTTCTTGCTCTAACCTATGTCAGAAAAAGTTAATTCTCACCTGTGGAAAGCAAATACCACAACGAGGCTTTCATTCTTACTGCGTCACTTGTTTAGGCCTAGACCATGATGTCCCCTGCTGTCACCTTTGTGTTTTGTTCAACACCAGAATTATACGTCATCGTGCCCTTATTGTAACTATTTTCGCTCAGTCCTCGAATTCTGATATGGCTTCGGTAAGCCATCCAACAACTGATCATCTGAAAAAACATAAGGATAAAGAGACAGGACCGCACAGGTCCAAGACTTCCAGTCCTCAGTGAGGTGCTTTTGCAGTCCCTGATGCCCGCTTCTGTGGATTTGCAGGCCCACTACCGAGACCTTTTCAGAGTCCATTATGTTGTGAGACTCTCTGACTAAATATCCTGCGGATGTCTCTAACTTGGGTGGATCTGGAGCCGCTGAGCAGGCACTCGCTTCTGAGGAAGTACTTCACACTACCGATACTCTACACAGACCGACTTCTTTCGTGTCTACAGTTCTTTTGAAAACTACCGAGATGTTCTTCGTGTTTCACTGTTGCAGTCATTACATTTGGTGAATCTGCTGGCAGGTTGCCCTCAGTCGGCCTGAATTCCAAAGTCATGGGTCCTGTGTCGGTTGCTGTCTTCTCTTCCATGACATCAGGTCATCAGAGGTCTAAAACATGCAGCCGACGCCATTTTCTTTATTCTTTTTTTGCTGTGTGGTGCCCGAAGCAGAGGCATTTCGCAAGTGCCGGTCGGCCGACCACTGAAATGTTTGAGTTTCAGAACCGAAGTCTTCACTAAAGCGAAGTACCCCGTTGGGGAAACTAAACTTTTTTCTTGCTTTTTACCGACGTCAGAAAAAGTTAATTGTATTAATTGTGGGAAGCAAATACCTCATAAGGATTTTCATTTATACTGTATTCCTTGCCTAGGGCCTGATCACAACATGCCTGGCTGTCAGTTTTGTGCTAGATTTAACCAACGCACTATTAAGCATTGGTATATTTTTGCATCAAAGTATTTTGGAAACAGATTTAACTACCCAGAACTGTCTTCTGATAGCAATCAGACTACCTGAGTACCTAACAAATGCAAAGGAAAGGACAGAGAAAGGCAGTCGAGATCCAAAACCGATGACGAAGCTTCTCCTAAGCCAGTCGCTGGTACTCAGGCGCTTTCACAACCCCTGATATACCCGCTACCTTTGAGTCGCAGGCCTCTACTGACACCCATGTGGAGTCCGGCATGACGCAAGATACTCAAGATCCCTCGGATGGGTCCAGAGCCACTGAGCAGGCACCGGCTTCTGAGGGTGTATTCAGACCTCAACATTTATATATCAGACAGCTGCAAAAACCAAAGGCAAAGACAACTTCTAAAACTAAAAAAAAACAACGCCTGAGCCACGTGCACAGGCCTCTATCCCTAAAAAACAGATCAAAATGGCTGAAGACCTTATTACCTTGATCAGGGGTACCCATCCCCCTCTAGATAAGAGGCCTAGGCAAGACACTGATTATGAATCTTCAGAGCAGGTTTCTATTTCTTCTGATTCCTCTTCTGATCAGGAATTATCTATACCTCCCTATGAGGATTCTGATGCTGAGGAGGCTATTCCATCTGCATCTCCTCCAGAGGATTATTCATTTGGAGAAACCTTGCATACTTTGAGGGAGCATTTTCACTGTGAGAGTCAAGACTTCTCAGAATCAAAAAAAAAAAGGCTCGGGGATTTCCATCTCCCTCAGCACAAGCCTTTAGCCATTCCTCCTGTTTTAGACATTGTGGATGATGTGTTTTTGGAGTCAAGCTTGACCCCTGACCACCTTACCTCCGGCTCCCAGTAAGCCTGACAGATATTACAGGGTCCCTGACTCACAAATTTTTATTTAGAAACCCTGCTGTTGACCCTGAAGCTATTTCACAGGGTCCAAAGGGAGTTGAGTTAAGGCCTCAACAGCAAAAAACCCTACCCCCTCTGGCAGAGATTCAAGGGCACTAGACAGATGGAGAAAAAAAGGTTTATACATCTGCAACCTTGGCAGTAAGGGCCTTAAACTGTCAATTTCACATGCTTAAGTGCCAACAACATGTTATGGGATTGCTGAAACAGAAAATGATGTTGATTTCAGAATGTGCAGAAAATAAAGAATTGCAGGAATTATTGCATGCAGCTGAACAAGTTGGAAAGTTTACTTTGCAATGTGGTTTTGATTCCTTAGAGGCCTCCTGCAGGGCTGCACTTACTGGATCTGTGATTAGGAGGCATGCCTGGTTAAAGGAACAAAATTTGCCTGATCATGTTAAAGCTAAATTGCTAGATGCACCTTTACAGCATGATTCTTTGTTTGGTATTAAGGCAGAAGAGGTTTTAAAGAAAATGAAAGACAAAGCTAAGTTTATGCAAACTGTTAAAGACTTACAAGTGCAGCCACCAAGATTCAGTAGACACTGGCCTACAAAAAATTGGTCCTTTCCTGTGTCAGAGTTCAAAGGGGCAAATCCAGATGCCCAAAGGGTTCCAGATACCAGGTGCAAGATTCATACAGGTCAAAGCAATGGGGCACATCTACCTCCAAATCAGGGGGAGATAAAGTGCAAACCTACAGAAAACGGTCCCAATGACTTCCTCTGCCTACACCAAGCATTTGTCTTTTGACAGCACACTTAGGGGGAAAATTAGCACTTTTTGCTCAAAATTGCCAGTTAATAACCCAGGACAAGTGGGTACTAAACAGTATCACAGGGATACAGATTCCATTTCCACACTCTGCCAATGGCAAACGGTTGGCCATATCTGCCCAAAAATCAATGGGCAGAGGCACAGAAGCAGGTTACGACCCTCATGGATATGGGGGCTATTCAACCAGAACAGGAAAAAGGACAAGTTTTTACTCGACTGTTCTTGGTACCCAGAAAGGACAAGGCCTGGTGGCCAATACTGGATTTTATCAATTTTGAACACATACCTGGACATTCCAAAATTCAAAATGCTGACTTTGCAGCAGCTTCTGCCCATGCTGGGCAAGAATGCTTGGCTGGTGACAGACCTAGAAGAGGCATACCTGCATGTCCCAATAAGACAATCGTACGAAAGATACTTCAGATTCAAGGCTGGCTTAATGCATTACCAATTCTCTGCACTGCCCTTTGGCTTATCTACTGCACCCAGGGTCTTTACAAAGTGCCTGGCACCAGTGATTGCATTTTGCAGACAAAGAAGTATACAAATATATCCTTACTTGGACGACTGTCTCATTCAAGCAGAGAACAAGGACACTCTTCTTCGAAACCTGGCGTTTATGAAAAGGCTTCTAACATGCCTAGGGTACACTATAAATGAAAAGAAATCACAACTGGTACCCTCTCAAAATATAACCTTCCTGGGTGCAAGCTTGAATACAACTGCCCAGATGGCTTACCTTATGCCAGACAAACAAAGGCAACTGACTACTTACTTTAAACTGATGGCAACAAAACCCCAGTCTTCTGCAGGCTCTGGGCTTCATGGCATCCTGCATCTTACTAATTCCATATGCAAGACTGCATATGAGGAAACTTCAATGGTGCCTAAAAAGTTTATGGAGTCAACATTCACACAGTCTGGAAACAATGATTCCTCTTATTACCTGCCTGCAACAGGAGTTTCTATGGTGGGTAAAGGCCTGTCACCAAAACATGGGATGGCTCTTCACTCTACCCCCTGCCAGCCAAACCTTAGATGCATCAGATTATGCCTGTGAGGCCCACTTGGCAGGCAGATGCATTCAGAGCATATGGGCACCAAAACAAATGCATCTACATATCAACCAGAAAGAGATGCTAGCTGTTCAAAATGCCCTAACAGCCTTCAAGGACTTACTTCATCCAGGACAACTACTGATAAAGACGGACACCACCACAGTCATGGTATATAAACAAGCAAGGGGGCACACACTCGTACCCCCTTTGCAGATTAGCCATGGCACTGTGGGACACAGCTTTGACCTACCAAATACATATTGAAGTTCAATTCCTGCCAGAAAAACAAAACACTTTGGCAGATGATTTAAGCAGAAACCTTATGGATCCTCATGAGTGGAAACTAAATCCACAAGTCTTCAGCATGATAATAGAGAAATGGGGGGAGCCCAGACATAGATCTATTTGCCTCTCCTCAAAATTATCAACTGAAAAGATTCTGCGCAAAGACTTATCACAGACAAGCATGGAAAGTGGCATCCTATCCTTCAGTTGGAAAAACCTGTCAGATTACGCCTTTCCTCCTCTGCCTCTTCTACCCAAGGTCCTCCTAAAAGTCAGACAAGAGAAGCCAAAGATATTAATTGCCCCGGACTGGCGCCACCGATACTGGTACCCAATCCTAAGGAACTTGTCTCAAATACCCAGCTTGGACCTTGCCTCAAGCACCACAACTACTGTCCCAGCAAAACAATCAAATCCTGCACAATCAACTACAGACTCTAAACCTGGCAGCATGGCTAATCAGGTAATCATACAAACAACACCTCTCAGTAAAGCTGTGATGGATGTCATTTTGGAAGCCAGAAGGCCTAGTACTAGAAAATCTTATGCTGACAAATGGAAGAGATTCTGTGCTTGGAATCCAGCACAAGGAACTGATGCAGCAAAACCAAATATTCCTCAGGTATTACAATACTTAACTGAGATGCTTGACAAAGGCCTATCTTTCTCATCAATCAAAATCCATGCCTCTGCCATTTCGGCTCATTACAACACAGAACCACCAATCTTTTCTCATCCTTTACTAAAGCAGTATCTTAGAGGAGCCAAAAATTTAAGGCCCCCTAGAAGATCGCCGTTACTTGCATGGGACCTCAGTTATGTGTTGGAAAAACTCACCTTGCCTCCATTTGAACCAGCTGCTACCACTGATATAAAGTTCTTCTCATGGAAGACAGCTCTGCTACTAGCAATTATTTCAGCAAGAAGAGATTCAGAGCTACAAGCCCTCATGGCTGTAGAGCCTTTTATCATATTTCACCTGGACAGGGTGTCTCTGAGGACAAATCCTACTTTTATGCCTAAGGTAGTTTCCAGTGTAGCTCTTAACCAAACAATTCATCTACCAATTTTTTATTCAAATCCGCAGAACAAAGGGGAGAGAATTCTGCATTCCTTGGACGTTCACAGACAGCTAAGATGCTACTTGAGCAGGACTAAAGCTCTAAGAAAAACTGAGCAATTACTAGTGTCATATGCTGCAAGATCAGAAGGAAAGGCTGTTTCAAAGCAGACAGTTTCAAAGTGGATAAGCCACTGCATCCGTTTCTGCTACTTACACCATGGTAAACCTGTGCCCAAGGGCATTAGGTCTCATTCCACCATAGCTGCAGCTACTTCAGCAGCCTTTCTCAGAGGAGTACCAACCAAAGACATTCTAGAGGCTGCTACTTGGAGTTCTGTTCACACCTTTACAAAGCATTACCATTTGCCTCTCTACTCTAAGTCCAGGGCAGGCTTTGCCACTGCAGTGCTGCAAGGCCTTATAGCCACACCTAATGCTGTTTAGCTCCAGCCTCCCAACCATAGCTTTGTACAGTTGTGTACACTTACCATAAATGTAGATGTTCAAGTGTATTCACTGTTGCAGTCCAGGTTACCCTCCCGCCATCCCCCTGTCATTCTGAAGTTTATCTTTCCCTCACTATCTTCTACAACCTATGTGGTGTATTTGCTTGTAGAGGAAGGTAAAGTTTATATTGATGCATGTATATATATATATATATATATATATATATAAAATATTGCTACCTTTTTGGGGGCACCTGACATCGGGGACAAGAAAAACTAAAGAAAATGGTGTCGGCTGCATGTTTTATACCCCTGACGACCTGACGTCATGGAAGAGAAGACAGCAACCGATGCAGGACTAAAGACTTTGGAATTCAGGCCGATTGAGGGCAGTCTGCCAGCAGATAACCCAAATGTAATGACTGCAACAGTGAATACACTCTAACATCTACATTTATGGTAAGTGTACACAACTGTACTTTAAGGCCCAGGGTACAAACCACACCCAAAAAAACGATGACCCAAGCTCAGGCACCTGCTTCCTTGCCTCAGCCTCGAATGCTTAAAATGGCAAAAGACCTTATAATGCTTATCAGGGGAAGCCAGGCTACCCCTTCCAAAAGAAAGACTTGTCTCCAGTAGTTTTATCTGAACAGGAGTCCGATGACTCTGATGCATCTGAATATGAAGATATGCTACCCCTCTCTGGTTATGAGGATTTTGATGTACAGGAATCCATCCCTTCAGCCTCTCCACCCGAGGACTTTTCCTGTGGGGAAACCCTACATACTTTAAGGGAGCATTTCCAATGGGAATGTCAGAACTATCCTCAGTCAAAAAAGAGACTTGGGGAATTCTTAGATCTTCCGCATCACAGACATCTGGCCATCCCTCCTGTCCTGGATGTTGTGGATGATTTTATGGAATCCAGTCTGACCCCTGACAGCCTCCCTCTTGCTTCCAGGAAACCTGACCGGTACTATAGAGTCCCTGACTCTCAAATTTCTTTTCAAAAATGCTACTGCTCACCCCAAGGTCATCTCTCAAGGACCTAAAGGAATCAAAGCAACTTCAACTAAGAATCCCACCCCGTCAGATAGGGATTCCCGAGCATTAGACAGATGGAGTAAAAAAGTATACAACTCTGCTACTCTTGCTATTAGAGTATTAAATTGTCAGTTCCATATGCTGAAATATCAGCAACATACCATGGAACTCCTCAAATAAAAAATATCTTCTTTCCCTGCTTGTGCAGAAAATAGAGTTACAAGAGTTAATGCATTCTGCAAGTCAAGTAACTAAGCACACCTTACATTGTGGTTTTGATGCCCTAGAAGCATCTTGCAGGGCAGCAGTCACTGGTTCTGTCCTTAAAAGGCATGCGTGGCTTAAGGAACAACCCTTGCCAGATCATGTCAAATCCAAATTTTTGGATGCACCCTTGCACAAAGGCAACTTATTTGGCACCAAGGCAGAAGAGGTCTTAAAAAAGATAGAAGAAAAAGTTAAATCTATGCAGACAGATTTCTTACAGGTTCAGCCATCGAGGTTCAGTAGGCTTTGCCCTTCCAAACACTGGTCCTTTCCTGCCCCCTCCAGGTCAGCTCAGGCCAGACCCAGGGGAAGCAGGCCCCCCAGATAACAGCCCTAGGGAATGCAGAGATCTAAGCAATGGATTTCCTCCTCTTCAAAACCAGGGAGTCCAAAGCCCCACCCCCTTATGGTAAGAACTCACAATGACTTTACATTTCCACCCCATCCTAGACTTGTCCATCCTAAACACCTTTCTGGTGATACCAAAATTCAAAATGCTCACCCTCCAGCAGCTTCTGCCTATGCTTTCCAAGGATGCTTGGTTAGCCACCCTGGACCTAAAAGAGGCCTACCTACACATCCCAATCAGGAAATCCTGCAGGAAATACGTATGTTTCAGAGCAGGATCACTACACTTTCAGTTCTCTGCGCTTCCCTTTGGCTTATCCACTGCTCCCAGAGTTTTCACAAAATGTCTGGCTACTGGCATTGCTTATTGCAGACAAAAATATTCAAATTTACCCTTATTTTGACTACTACCTGATTCAGACAGACAGGAAAAGCTGCTAAAGCACCTGATCTTTTTAAAGGACCTACTGACCTCGCTCGGGTATACTATCAATGAAAAGAAGTCCAAACTAGTACCCACGCAAAAAAATTGTATTTCCTGGGAGCAAGTCTGGACACAGCATCACAGATGGCATTCCTTACACCAGAAAAACAAGCTTACCTGACAGCCTACTTCTCTCAACTAGCCACCAGGACTCATTTATCTGCAAGGAAAATCCTGCAAGCTCTAGGGTTCATGGCTTCCTGCATTCTCCTCATTCCATGTGCCAGACTGCATATGAGGAAACTACAATGGTACCTAAAAAGCCTTTGGTGTCAGCACACTACCTGGAAACTCTTATACCAATGATACCTTGTCTAAGGAAAGATTTTCTTTGCTGGACAGCAGCATGCTATCACAACAAGGGACTTCCCTTCTCCCAACCCCAAGCCACCCAGACCCTTACAACAGACATCGGATTATGCCTGAGGTGCACACCTGGATGGCAGGTGCATTCAGGGCCAATGGAGCCCAAATCAAATACATCTGCACATCAACCAAAAAGAGATGTTAGCTGTTCAGCATGCCCTGACAGCTTTCAGACCCCTACTCTCCCTGGGGCCTCTACTGATCAAAACAGACAACACTAAGGTGATGTGGTATATCAACAAGCAGGGAGGGAATCACTCTTATCCTCTGTGCAGGCTCACCATGACCCTTTGGCACACAGCCTCAGCCATGCAACTGCACCTGTTAGCACAGTTCCTGCCAGGCTCTATAAACTCTCTGGCAGACAACTTAAGCAGAAACCTACTAAACCCACATGAGTGGCAGCTAGTCCAAAGAACCTTCACCCTTGTAACCCAGAAATGGGGGAGCCCAAAGGTTGACCTCTTTGCCTCCCACTCCAGTCATCAGCTCAGCAAATTCTACCCCAGGGAACCTCACACCAAGGCCTGGAAAGTGGATTACTCTATCCTTCCAGTGGGTAAACCCCTCAGTCTATGCATTTACCCCTCTACCGCTCATTTCAAGGGTACTGCTCAAAATACTGGTACCCACTGCTGTGCAGCCTGTCACCCCTGCCGCCATGGCACCTATCTCAGATCCCAACACTCCTGACCTAGAGGAATGGAGAATTCATGCATCCCCAATTGCAGACCCTCAATCTGGCAGCCTGGTTTATTCCCTGACCTCTACTCAAGCTGCCTGTCTAAGCAAACAAGTTCTAGATGTTAGACATGAGGCCAGATACCCCAGCACTAGAAAGTCTTATACTGACAAGGGGAAAAGCTTTTGCTCCTGGATCCGGGCTAAGGGAGCAGAAACTGCACAGCCCTCCCTACCCCTCATCCTGGATTACCTGGCAGACCTACTACACAGGGGTCTAGCCTTCTCTTCTATTAAAATATATGCCTCTGCCATCTCTGCTCCTTTCAGCACAGAGCCACCTCTTTTTTCACACCCTCTCATCAAACAGTTCCTAAGAGCGGCTAACAACTTGAGGCCACCCAGAAGAGCTCCTACCCCAGCTTGGAACCTAAACTTTGTGTTGGAAAAGGTCATCCTGTCCCCCCTTTGAACCTGCAGCTTCAGCAGAGTTAAAGTTTCTCTCTTGGAAGACAGCCTTGCTTCTGACCATCACTTCAGCTAGAAGAGGATCAGAGTTACAAGCACTTATCGCTGTAGAGCCCTTCATCATTTTCCATGCTGACAGGGTCTCCCCCAGGACTAACCCATCCTTCATGCCAAAAGTGGTGTCCAATGTGGCTCTCAACCAATCTATTTATTTGCCCATCTTTTTCCCTAACCCACAAAACAAGGGGGCAAGGATTCTGCACTCTCCAAATGTGCAAAGTCAGCTCAGATTCTACCTAGACAGGACTAAATCTTTTAGAAAAACTGATCAATTGTTAGCCAGCTTTGCTCCTAGAGCAGAGGGCAAGGCCATTTCCAAATGGATAGTACACTGCATCCATGTTTGCTACAAACAGCATGGGAAACCTCCCTCCAAGGAGGTCAGGACACATTCCAGCAGAGCAACCTCCACCTCTGCAGCTTTCCTCAGAGGGGTCCTCACCAGAGTCATCTTGGAGGCTGCAACGTGGACATCTGTTCAGACCTTCACCAACCATTACCATCTGCCTATCTTCTTGAAATCCAGGGCAGGTTTGCCACCGCAGTCTTGCAGGTCATCCTAGCCAGCCCCCAGTCTTCTTGACTGCCTCCACCCTTTTCTTCAACTTTGGGAATCAACCCAAATGTGATGACTGCAACAGTGAAACACAAAGAACATAGTACAGATGTTCATCGTGTTTCACTGTTGCAGTCATTGCAGTTGGTTTATCCTGCTGGCAGACCACCCGCAGTCGGCCCAAGTTCCAAAGTCTAGGTCCAGCGTCGGTTGCTGTCACCTCCTCCCTGACGTCAGTGCGCCAGGGGTATAAAAGATGCAGCCGATGCCATTTTCTTCATCTTGCCACATGGTGCCTGAAGCAAAAGTAGTTTAAGTGCTGGTTGGCCGACTCCTGAGATTTTCAAATTCGAATTTCAGATCCGAAGTCTTCATTAAAGCTAAGTACCCCATTGGGGAAACTTTTTTCTTGCTCCAGACCGATGTCAGAAAAAGTTAATAATTGTATTTCTTGTGGGAAGCAAATACCTCATAAGGATTTTCATTCTTACTGTATTCTTTGTCTAGGCCCTGACCACGATGTTGCCAGTTGTCGGTTTTGTGCTAGATTTAACCAACGCACTATTAAGCGTCGGTACGATTTTGCATTTCATTACTTTGGCAGAAGATTCAATTATATAATGCCATCGGAACAGCCGACTACCGGAGTTTATAAAAAGCGCAAAGAAAAAGAAAAGGACAGGCATCCGAGGTCCAAAACCGACGACGAGACTTCTGTTAGGCCTGTCGCCAGTTCTCAGTGAGGCGCTTTCGCAGCCCCTGACACCCTCTACCTCAGAACCACAGACCGCTTCCGACTCCCACTTGGAGCCAACTAGGCCACTGGAAACTCAAGGTATTGGACACTAGGAAACTATTCCCTCAGATGGGTCCAGAGCCGCTGAGCAGGCATCAGCTTCTGAGGGTGTTTTCAGACCTACACAGTTATATGTAAAACCAACTTCAGCTTCAAAGGCAAAGACTAAAGCTGCTCTAAAGACAAAGAAACAAGTACAGCATTCTCCTGGACAGGCCTCCATGCCTAAAAAACAGATGCTTAAAATGGCTGAAGACCTAATTACTTTGATCAGGGGTTCCCATCCCCCTCCTGATAAGAGGCCTAGGCAAGAGATAGAATACGAATCTTCAGATCAGGTTTCCATTTCCTCTGATTCCCCTTCTGAACAGGAATATTCCCTTCCTCCCTATGAGGATTCTGATGCAGAAGAATCTATCCCTTCAGCCTCTCTTCCTGAGGATTATTGTTTTGGGGAAAACCTGCATACTGTGAGGGAGCATTTCCACTGGGAGAGCCAAGATTACTCAGAATCCAAGAAAAGGCTCAGAGACTTTCTTTTATTACCTCAGTACAGGCTCCTTGCTATTCCTCCTGTTTTAGACATTGTAGATGATGTATTTTCAGAGTCCGGTCTGTCTCCTGACTCTTTACCACCTGTTCCTGTTAAGCCAGATAGATGCTACAGGGTTCCTGATTCGCATAAATTTCTTTACAAGAACCCTGCTGCTGACCCAGAAACTATTTCTCAGGGTCCCAAGGGGGTCAAGGCTTCCACTGCAAAAAAACCTATCCCCTCTGATAGGGATTCTAGGGCCCTGGACAGATGGGGAAAAAGATTTATACTTCTGCTACCTTGGCTGTAAGGGCTTTAAATTGTCAGGTTCATATGCTTAAATATCAGCAATATCTTATGTCACCATTTAAACAGAAAATGTTGGCAAATTCAGAATGTGCAGAAAACAAAGAAATGCAGGATTTATTGCATGCAGCTGAACAAGTGGGAAAGCATACTTTGCAATATGGTTTTGATTCTCTAGAGGCCTCCTGCACAGCCGCAGTCACAGATTCTGTCATTAGGAGGCATGCTTGGTTAAAAGAACAGAATCTGCCCGATCATGTTAAAGCAAAACTATTAGATGCTCCCTTACAACATGATACCTTGTTTGGTGTTAAAGCAGAAGAGGTGTTGAAGAAAATGGAGGACAAAGCTAAATCTATGCAAACAGTGAACGATTTCTTACAGGTACAGCCTCCCAGATTTAGTAGGAACTGTCCTACAAAGAATTGGTCCTTTCCAGTGTCAGACAGGCCACAAAGAGGCAGATAACAGATGCCCCAGAGGCAGATCACAGCCCCAAGACTCATACAGGCCTAAACAATGGGGTGCTTCTACCTCCAAAAGTGGAGAGGAAAAATCACAGCCATACAGGAAACGGTCTCAATGACTTCCCCCTGCCAGCACCAAGCACTTATCTTCTGGCAGCTCCTTTGGGGGGAAAACTAGCACTTTATTCACAAAATTGACACATGATCACCCAGGACAAATGGGTCTTAAATATATTTCAAGGCTACAGGTTCCACTTTCACACCCTGCCAAGGACAAACGGTATGCCAGACCTGCCACGCAATCAATGGGCAGAGGCACAAAAACAAGTTTCATCTCTCATGGACATGAGAGCCATTCAGCAAGTGCCACAGCAAGAGCAGGGACAAGGATTTTACTCAAGGCTATTCTTGGTACTCAAAGGACAAAGCCTGGAGACCAATACTGGACCTGTCTATCCTAAACACATACCTGGATATTCCAAAATTCAAAATGTTAAAACTGCAGCAGCTTCTGCCCATGCTGGGCAAGAAAGCTAGGCTTGTGACTTTAGACCTAAAAGAGGCATACCTGCATGTCCCAATCAGCCAATCATGCAGAAGATACCTCAGATTTATAGCTGGTTCAATGCACTACCAATTCTCTGCACTGCCCTTTGACTTATCTACTGCGCCCAGGGTCTTCACAAAATGCCTGGCACCAGTAATTGCATTTTGCAAACAAAGAGGAATACAAATATATCCTTACTTGGACGATTGCCTTATTCAAGCAGAGAACAAGGACATCCTACTACAGCATCTGGCGTTTGTAAAAAGATTACTAACAGGTCTAGGGTACACAGTAAATGAAAAGAAATCCAAACTCGTACCCTCTCAAGAGATAATATTCCTGGGTGCAAGCTTAAATACAACTGCTCAGATGGCTTATCTCATGCCAGACAAACACAGACAACTGACTACTTATTTCAAAATGTTGGCAACAAAGGCCCAGTTATCTGCAAGAAAAAGTCTGCAGGCTTTGGGCTTCATGGCATCCTGCATACTACTAATTCCATATGCAAGACTGCATATGAGGAAACGTCAATGGTATCTAAAAAGTGTTTGGACTCAACATTGACACAGCCTGGAAACAATAATTACCATCATTCCCTGCCTGCAACAGGAGTTTCGATGGTGGGCAAAAACCTGTCACCTCAACACGGGGCAGCCATTCACCTTACCCACAGCCAGGCAGACATTGACAACAGATGCATCAGATTATGCCTGGGGGGGCTCATATGGCAGGGCAGGAAGATGTATTCAGGGCACATGGTCCGCAAGTCAAATGCATCTAAATATCAATCAAAAAGAGATGCTAGCTGTTCAGAATGTCCTGACAGCCTTCAAGGATATACTTCATCCAGGACAACTACTGATAAAGATGGACAATACTACAGTCATGTGGTACATAAACAAGCAGGGGGGCACGCATTCCTACCCCCTCTGCAGACTAGCCATGAACTTGTGGGACACAGCACTGACTTATCAAGTACATCTGCAAGCACAATTCCTGCCAGGAAGGATAAATAGCCTGGCAGATGAACTAAGCAGAAACCTAATGGATCCCCACGAGTGGAAATTGGATCCACAAGTCTTCAACATTATAACAAGGAACTGGGGGTGACTGGACATGGACCTATTTGCCTCCCCTCACAACTACCAACTACAGAAATTCTGCACAAGGACTTATCACAAGCGTGCATGGAAAGTGGATGGTTCTATCTTTCAGCTGGAAAAACCCAACAGTATATTCCTTTCCTCCTCTGCCTCTCCTCCCCAAGGTCAGACAAGAGAAGTCAAAAATGATACTGACTGGCCCCGCCAGCACTGGTACCCAATCCTAAAGAGCTTGTCTCAATGCCCAGCTTGGACATTACCTCAAATTCCTCACTTATTGACCCAACAAGACAGTATGATACTGCACAGCCAACTCAGGACCTTAAACCTGGCAGCATGGCGAATAATGTAGCCATTCAAGACACAACTCTCTCTAAAGCAGTGATGGATGTTATTTTGAAGACCCGGAGGCCTAGCACCAGAAAATCTTATGCAGAAAAATGGAAGAGATTCTGTGCTCGGAACCAGGCACAAGGTATTGACATGACTGTTCCAAATATTCCTCAGATTTTGCAATACTTAACTGAGATGCTGGATAATGGTCTTTCCTTTTCATCTATTAAAATTCATGCCTCTGCCATTTCAGCTCATTACAATACAGAACCACCTATTTTTTCTCATCCATTACTAAGGCAGTACCTCAGAGGGGCCAAAAACATAAGACCTCCAAGGAGAGCACCAGTACCTGCATGGGACCTGAACTATGTCTTGGAAAAACTCACACTGCCACCATTTGAGCCAACCTCTGCAGCTGATATAAAGTTCTTATCCTGGAAAACAGCTCTGCTCCTAGCATTTACCTCCACTAGACGAGTCTCAGAGTTACAGGCACTCATGGCTGTGGAACCTTTTATCATTTTCCTAAGGACAGACCCTACATTTATGCCTAAGGTAGTGTCCAGTGTGGCCCTTAACCAAACAATTCATTTGCCTACTTTCTATCCAAACCCACAGAATAAGGGTGAGAGACTTCTGCATTCTTTGGACATTCACAGGCAGCTACACATCTACTTGGACAGAACCAAAGCTTTCAGAAAGACGGAACAACTTCTAGTGGCATATGCTGCAGGATCACAAGGAAAGCCTATCTCAAAACAGACTCTTTCAAAGTGGATAGGCCACTGCATTCGTTTCTGCTATTCACAGCATGGCAAATCAGTGCCTAAGGCCATTAGGCCACATTCAACCAGAGCAGTAGCCACTTCAGCAGCCTTCCTCAAAGGAGTACCAACCAAAGACATCTTAGAGGCTGCAACTTAGAGTTCAGTGCATACTTTTACAAAGCACTATCACTTACCTCTCTACTCTAAGTCCAGGGCAGGCTTTGCCACTGCAGTTCTGCAGGGCCTGATAGCCTCTCCTAATCCTATTTAGCACCAGCCTCCCAACCTTAGCTTTGGGATTCAACCCAATTGTAATGACTGCAACAGTGAAACACGATGAACATGGTACAGTTATGTACCTACCATAAATGTAGATGTTCGAGTGTATTCACTGTTGCAGTCCAGGTTACCCTCCATCCCCCTTTTTACCTTACTGGGACTTATCTGTACTTCTCTATTATATACAACCTATGTGGTGTATTTGCTTGTAGATGAAGGAAAAGTTGATTTTTGTATATGCATGTTTATTGGCATAATTTAGCCTACCATTTTAGGGGCATCTGACATCTGGGGCAAGAAAAACTAAAGAAAATGGTTTTGGCTGCATCTTTTATACCCCCTGGCGCACTGACATCAGAGAGGAGGCAACAGCAACTGACGCCGGACCTAGACTTTGGAACTCGGGCCGACTGCGGGTAGCCTGCCAGCAGGATAACCCAATTGTAATGATTGCAACAGTGAATACATTCAAACATCTACATTTATGGTAGGTATACAACTGTACTTTGTGTACACTTACCATAAATGTAGATGTTTGAGTGTATTCATTGTTGCAACCTGGTTTCCTCCCTCCATCCCCCTTGTCTTCTCTCTCTGCTTACAAGGAATTTTTGGTATTTACTTTCTACTGGTGGTGTTCTTCCACCACAAACTAGCTCCCTATTGGTGGCTCCTGACAGGGCAAGAAAAACTGATGTAATGGCGTCAGCTGCCTGATTTTATATTCTACTGACGTCAGTCCTGGAGTGACAGCAACTGATGCAGAAATACTAAGCCTCTGATATTCGGGCTGACTGAGGGCTACACTAGCAGGGAAACCCAAATATGTTGACTGCAACAGTGAATACACACACTACCATCTGCATTTATGGTAAGTGTACACAGCTGCGCTTTCATGATTCAGTGATGACAGGGGAGCTGGCACTTACCATGTCACAGGTGTAAAGCATGTGCTGTTATTTCAAAACAGATATTTATACACCCTTGCTTTGATTTTATCTTCAAACCAAAATGTTATGTTGATTGTCAAACATCCCATGTGATTTATTTAGCAACCTGTGATGTATGTACATGCTTCTATTTTGGAAAAACAGTAAAGAAATTTAAAGAAAGAATATTACATCACATGTATGATATTAGGACTACGAACATGAATAATGCACTGGCCAAACATATTCCTGAAAATCATGGTCATAAATTTTCTTTTAAAGCTCTAGACTGTTTAAAGAAGTTTAGAGGTGGGGATTTGAATAATCTGGTAGAACAAGCTGAATTGAAGTGGATACTAAAGTTGCAAGTAGACAGACATCCAGGGATTAATGCTAGCATTTGTTTAAAACCTGTCTTAAGGGGGGCGTAAATTGAACTACTGATATAATTGGATAACAATTTGTCTAGTGATTGGTTTTAAAAACATGATTGATTTTGGTTTTATGGATGGATCTGAAGAAACGTAACATGCAAAATCGCTTGTCCTCTGTTAGTTTTCTTAGTTTATTTGGTTTATGCTAACAGCTGTGGGAGCCTTTCTGGTTCTTTTTGTGATTTTATGGTGTTTTTCCAGCACTGGCTTTTGTTTGCTGATGGGCCGGTTCATAGGTAGGTACCAGGCTATTGGCCCTAGGGCCTATATAAGCCTAGCCAAACAGTACCATGGCTTTTGCCACTCAAGAAAATATATTTTCATATGCCCCTTCATTTGCCAGTCCTATAATTGTTGTTTACTTAAGAACCTTGCCTACCAATTTCTATAATCCCAGACTCTTCATTTTGACCAGATTTGACTTTTCCATGGTCTCCACATTCTGCACTATTTCATGGTCATTTCTCATCAGTGATTCTGCCAGACATACCTTACCACATAATTTTCTTGGAGAACTAAATCAACAGTTCTCACTTTCCTAATGTTGCTTTCTGCCCAAGTGCTTCCTGGTCACCTCAGCTTTGCATCCAGCCTAGATGATGCTTCAGACAGATTGACTTCTCCTAACATTAACCTTCTTTATCTTGTCTATTCCTTTATCCTATCCTTAAGCTCCTGTTCCTTGGCAGTTGCATTGAACAGACTGTGTAGGAGATTACCATAGTAATTCACCCATTTTGCCCATTGCAGATTTACTGCTGGGTGTTGGGGTTAAGAGACTGAAAAACTGCATATTGACATAGTTGAATGGTAAAGCATGGGTTGTTGAGATGAACAATGTTAGGGATTGGGGAGTTACTATAGATGTACCTCAGGAAGTCTGTCCTGGATGTGGTACCTTCCTTATTTTTCCTGTTCAACATATCTTAGGAACTGGATCAACCTCTGCTGATGACACAGATGTGGAAGAATGGAGAAAGAATGTAAAAAGTCTAAGGAAGGAGCAAGGCTAAACAAGTAGGCAGAAAAATTAGTTGAAGTTTAGTGTAAACAATGCAAAGAACTACACTTCAACTCCAGGGTTGCTATGATTTTTATGCTGAGGGAACTAGAAATTATAGCTGCAGAGAAGGCAAATGATCTGGGGTGTTAATCCAGGCTTGAATGCACCATCAGAAACAATATGGTTGGTGGTAGCATCAAACAGAATGCTAGCATGTATCCTCAGGAGGATAGAGAAAGAGAAATGGCAGAAACAGTACTGTGGTGTATCCTCAGAGGTAGAAGCAAAGAAGTATTACTCTACACCACAAAGGTGTGTACATACAGAACATTGAGTACTATATGCAGTTCTGGAAGTCTTACAAGGAAAGGGACTTCAGGCTGCAGGAAGAGACACATGAAGAAATAACCAGAAAGGTCTGTGGGATGAAGAGGGAGGATAATGACCAGAGGTTGTAGGAGCTGAATCTATTCTCACTTGAAATGAGAAGAGACAGTGAAGACACAACATAGATATAGAAGGCCAAGTCGAGTAGTTATTTTCAACAGGAAGGATAAAGGAGAGAATGAAGTACTCTTTGGGTATCCAGATGTTTCATAGAGGGTTGTAAACCGACAGAATGGAATATCAGAATAGGTGCTAGAGAGGGAATCCAAGTGCATTCAGGAAGGCATTGGACAAGTAGAGTAAGGGAAAAGTAGTGATTTTGTGAAGATAAGATGTTAAATGCTCTTCAGTCAGCAAACTGAATAGCCTTAATATCTCCTCCTGCCATGAAAGAAATGTAATGTAAAGCTGATGACAGGATTCCTCCTCTCCCATTCTCATTTTCTATATTTCCCTTTGTTTACCTTTCCTAAATTCTTGCCTTCTGATCCCTCTCTGACATATTCCAGTGTTTTGTTTGCTTACCTCGTCTTTCCTAAACATCTTTATATACTGTAAGATTTTTGCATTTCATCCCCTCTTGTTTTTTGACACACATCGTTTTTTCTGAGCACGTCATGTCCACTGTCAGTTAGTTGTGCTTGGGTGTCTGGCACAGCTGAGTGTTGCCATGATCCTGCTATATTTAAAAGGATCTTTCTGCTAGTCTTTCCTGATCCTATTATCTTCCATTGTCTTTGCCTGTTTACTTATGAAAAATATCCTCTAGATCTGATCCTCAACTATTGGGGTTAGGATCTGACTCTGACCGTGGTTTTTGGTGGCTATGAGCTTTAGTATCTCCTCCCTTACCCATAATGCACCAACCTCTAACATACCTCAGATTTTGTTTGCCTCTTTTTGTAAAAAGATGTGGTCACCCTTAGCTTTTGAGTTTTCTCAGGTGTTTCTCAGTTTCTCTTTCTTGTAAATCTCATATTAAACCCTTACCCCTCTTACACTTAGTGTAATTTTTACATACCATCGTTGGTAATTCTTTCCTATTGGTATACACTGTGGTAGTCTTTATTATCATTTTTGGTATTTGCTTTTTCCTTTATTCTCCCTTTAAAAAAAGTTTCCTTTTTCTTTACGTTTTTCTTGTTGCTGGTATGTCTAAAAAAGGACCTTCGGTTTTAAAAAATGTCAAAAGTGTGGGCAAAAACTGCCCCTTTCAGATCCCCATGTGTTATGTCTGTACTGATTGAGCTTACATCACCAAGAGAATCATTTAATTTGTGAGAACTTCAGTCCTAGAGCAGTAGCCGACAGGAAGAATAAATTAATGTTAAAGGGTTTGCTTCAGTCCACCTTTGCTGAATATTTCTGGGGCTCAGTCCCACAAAAAAGCTAAGCCACCTCTGATTAAGTTTCCTAGACCTTCTACTTTCTTGATTTTTTGCACTGCCAAAGAAAAAGCCAAGACCGGAGCCAAAATCTGTTTAGATCTACACTCCTCCTGATCTGAATAAGAAATTGATAGATCTAAGTTTTTTGGATCCAACAAAAATAAAAAAAAAATGATCCAAGTTCTTCGGATCTGAATATCCTACCTAAAATACTCCCCAGTATTTGACCTAGTACCTTCCAGGTATCCCTCTCCTTTTTTGGAACAATGTTATTGCAGATCACCATCTCTTGCCTCATCTCATCCTTCCAGGAGTTTGTCTGATGAAGATGTGGAGAGAATGATGAGGTGCCTCTCAGCACAGGTACAGATGGGTGTTCTTCCAGCTCCTATCCCCTTGACTCGAGAAGCCCATCCATCTACCACACCACCACTACTTGCATCTTCTCTGATCTGTCCAGTTGCTTCAGAGTCCCTGGGTCTAAACCTTCCAGGTCCATCCACTTCAGATCTAAAGATACCTTTATCTTCTGATCCAGAGCATTCTCTGAGTGTATAGGCTGTGACATCTTCAGATTCGGATGACTCTGAGATGAAGCTGCTTTGTCTGGTCTGAGGTGTTGGGAGTTGACACCAAGGTTTTTGGAGCTCTCTCTGCCCTCAGAGCTTTGGTATTGGATAGCTCCGCTCAGACGTCCTCATTGGGGAGATTGCTCTTGGGGCAGAGGAAGGCAGTAGTCCAGAAGCCTGCCTTCTTGGAGCCGATCTCTTCCTTCTCTCCAGAGCCATCTGCCTTTGAGGTAGTGAAGTGTTCTTTGCTCTGTGGCCTGACAGGATGGACTGATCCAACCCCCTTGGATATCCAGTCTGGTTCCCAAATGTGTCTATGCTTAGAGCCACATCATTCTATGCCATAGGGACAGCTGGCTCAAGGCCTCCAGACCACCCAGCTGGGTACATCACCGGAACATCCCACCAAGGATGTCCCTAAAGAGGAAGTGCAAAAGAAGGCACTTAAACTCTTCACAAGAGTCTGTCACTGAGGATACTGATTTTGATGAGTAAGAAGGGTCTCCACGGTCACCTCTGGAAGATGTCTCACTTGGAGACATCCTTGAGATCTTTAGGCAGATAGATGGTTGGTTCTACAGCAACCCTTCACCAGAGGAATCATCATTTCTGGAGACCTTTGGAGCTGGCCCATCTACCTCCTGGGTTGCTATGCCTGCTGATGAGCTCATTAATTTGGTCTGTAGTGGGCATGGAAGAAACCTGACTTAGTTGAGCCAATGCCTAGAGCCAGATCTGATTCTGGCTCTACCTGTCTGGAAGGAATTCTGAAGTAAGAAGGTGCCTGTAGATGCCATGATCGTGGTGGCAGCCACCAAGAAGGAACTTGTTGAACAAAGTTAATCTGTTCATCCCCCTGACAGGTGTAGCTTAGGGCAATGGACAGATTTGGGAAGCATGTATGAGTCAGCGACCTTTGCCCTTAGGTCATTGAACTATTTAGCACATTTTACTAGACTACAAAGGAACTTGTTCAGGGAACTTTCAAAATCTCTTTCTGGGAACCATTACTGCTGAGGTTTAATCATCTGTGGCCTTTCAGTTGGCTACCCTCCAATCCATTTCAGATTTGTCCATGATGCTTCTCGCATGCAGCCAAAGGTGCCTCAAGCACAGCAGGTTCAGACATGCCTGGATGCACTTATGTGATTTTGTGGAGCATTTTAAGTCCTCGTTCATCAGTGCATCCTTTGGCAGTTCCTTGCATGGCCCAAAAGTGAAGGAGACAGTCTCTAAATGTGAAAAGGATGGAAAGACCCTCTCTGAAGTGGGCATACATTTTTTGACCCCCTCAAAGATCCTTTTCTAGGAATCAGTGAGGTGGTTGGAACATGTAGTTCATAAAGTCACAGGGTCCTTTCCAGGACACACATGGAGATTATGGACGATGATACCCACGTAGCACAGGAGACCTGAAAAATCAGGTGTCCAGCGATTCCTTCTCTGATAGTCTGTCAGTGCTCCTGAAAGGAGACCCAGTTGTCCCCCTCTGCAGGCAATCGGGGTCAGCTGTCCCTGCACCAGAGAGCCTGGCAAGATATACCAAGGGATACTTGGGTGCAGAGGATTATTTCCAGAGGTTACACAATTCCCTTTTCCCCTTCCACCCCAAACTGTATGCAGACCTCCCAATGTTCCACCCGGTCAAAGGAGAGCAGCAGCACTAGAAATACAAAAGCTGCTAGAAAAAAGTCATCTAAGAGGTCCCACCAAACCAGATAGAATCCAGAACTTACTCAAGATTTGTTTTAGTGCTAAACAAAACAGGGGACTGGATACCAATTTTGGATCGTAACACCTTGAGTAAGTCAGTTTGACATGCAAAGTTTCGGATGGTCATGGTTCAGTCCATTCTACCCTTCCTGCGCAAGGGTGACTGTATGTGCTTGATAGTACACATTCTTGAAGGTCTGTCATGCAAATGAACAGACAGTACAGAAGGGATTTACACTTCTGGCTGGGAGATGGTCACTGTCAGTTCAGAGCACTGCCCTTTGACCTCACCACAGCCCTGAAGGTGTTCAAATGCATGGCAGTGGTAGCAGCTCACTTGAGAATGCAAAGATTCTGAGTGTTTCCATATCTAAACAACTGGCTCATTACCACCCTGACCAGGCATGTATTACTAAGAGCAAGAGACCGTGTACTTCAGATTTGTTCTTATCTGGGGATAACCAAAAATTATAAAAAGTTTCTGTTACAGCCAACTCAAACGTTGGCATTCATAGGAGCAGTCTTCAGTCTGATGTTGGTGACAGCTTCTCTTCCTCTCTCAAGAGTGCAGACTGTCAAGATTCCAGGTCAGGAAAATAATTTGCAATACCAACATTTCAGCCTGGTTGATCCTTCAAGCCTTAGGGTCAATGTCAGCTGCTAAAATCTTAGTTCCTGTAGCAAAATTTCATATGAGAATTCTTCAATGGATGCTAGTAATACAGTGGTCAGTTCTTTATCACCACATGTCAGTACAAATAAGAATCATTCAGGCATGCAACAGATACCTCTGGTGGTGGATTCAATTAGATCGGGTTCTACAAGGCTGTCCTTTCATTCTCCCTCAACCCAAGGCCATAGTGACCATGGATGCTCCCACATGGGGGGGGGGGGTACTTCCTGGGAAAACAGTCCAAGGCACATGGTCCTCTGAAGAAGCCAGTTTTGTATATCAATCTCCTAGAGATGAGAGCACTGTTCTTAGCATTGCAGGCCTTCTAGGACACACTCCCTTTAGGGACAGTTATGATTCAGACAATGTCAGTAGTTTGGACCATCAGCAAACAAGGAGGAACCAGATCTTACCCCTTGTGCTGAGAAGTACTCAGTGTGTGCAATGGGCAATCTTATCCAACCACTTTCTCATAGCACATTCCATGGAAGTTCAGTGTGATAGCAGATCCATTCTTCTACCTTGAGTGGTCTTTCAACATGAAAGTGACAGAAATAATTTTTCGCCAACAGAGCTAGCCTTGCTGCAATCGTTTTGCTTCTCTAAACAAATGCAGCAGATATTTTGCCCTAATCCCTCCTCTGGGGGAATCACTGAGGGATGCTGTACTCCACGATTAGCCCCCTGTCTACTTTATGCTTACCTGCCAATTCCCCTAATTCCAAAATTCCTGCAGCAAGCTGGCAGGTTGAAGAGCAGTCATCCACATTGCACCTTACTGACCTTGACAGATTTGTTTCCCCTTCCTATGGCATCATCTGCTTTACCAACCTTGTATTCTGGATCCGATAGCAGACCTCCTGTCTCACCTGACAGGTACAGTTCATCTGGATGTCGCTGACAGTGTGGTTTCTCCAATTCTCTTAATAGCCAGACAACCAATGCTTTCTTCCCATAAGCCTTCTGCAAGAAAACTTTACACAAGTAAATGGAAAAGGTTCATTTGCTGGGCACAACAAAAACACATTGACCCCTTCTCAGCTCCTGTACAAAGTATACTTGAATTTTTGGCAACAATTTTTAATGAAAGAGTTAGGTCCTCAACAATTAAAGTTCAGTTAGCAGCTCTCTCTAATTTTCATATTGGATTTGAGAAATTTTCTGTGGCTTTCTCTAAACTTTAAGTATTTTTGAGAGGCAAACTCCTGCTGAGACCTCATATAAAGATCTTACTCCACCATGGGATTTGAAGTTGGTACCGCAGGCCTTAATTCTCCCATTGAACCAGGAGCTAAATGCGATCTTAAGTTCCTGACCTGGAAAACTAGCATTCTAGTGGTCATTACCTCTGCTAGAAGAATTTCAGAACTTCAAACATTGTCCTCTAAACCTCCCTATTTCATCTTTCATAAGGTTGGAGTTACATTGCGTACCGATGCTTCTTTCATTCCTAAGGTGGTGTCACAATCCAGTATCAGTCAGTCCATTAATTTTGCCAGTTTTCTTTCCTAACAAATAAAGGTGAATATATGTTGCATTTATTAGATGTCCACAGACAATTACATTTTTACTTAGAACGGACAAAAGAAATTAGAAAGACAGATCAATTATTTGTGTCCTTTGCAGATTCTAAATTGGGCAAACCAGTTGCAAAAGTAACTTTAGCCAGATGGCTGACAGATTTCATGTCATTCATCTGTAACAAGTTGGGTCTAACCTTACCAAAGCCTCTAAGAGCCCACTCAGCTAGGTCCATGGCAACTTCAGTGTTTGTCTAGAGCTTCTGTGAATGATGTATGTGCAGCTGCAACTTGAGCAAATGCACTCATACCTTTATCACTCATTACAAACTAGACCTGGTCTCGAGAGAAAGAGCAGCCTTTGGCTCAACTGTGTTCAGGAATATCCTTCGAGTCCACCCAGGATTTCAGGTAGCTGGGGACTCTTTCCCAACAGCTGAGGATAGAATGAAAATTGACATCAAATAAAAAAGTTATGTACTTATCATAACATTCCATCTGTGCTGTCCATTTTCATTCATCAACTTCCCACCCACCAACCACTTTCATAATGAATTTCTGGAAGAACATGAGATTATAAGAAAACTTCTGTGCTTAATATTGAGTTCTAGATATGGCCTTTCTGTCAGGAAAGTTATAGTATTTCTTTCTGATTTATGTAAAACAATACAGATCTGAGGTATGTTAGGGGTTGGTGCATTATGGGTTAAGGAGGAGCTGGAGAGCTTTTTTGGTGGCCACAAGCTTTAGTAATGGTCTAGTCAGATCCGAGGATGGGAGCCAAACTCCAACACAGATGGAATGCTATGGTCAGTACATAACTTTTTTTTTTCTTTTTCTTTCCTTCCCTTCTCTGGTGTTTCTCTCCTATCCACTCCATGGTATGTCCATTTCCTTTTTTTCTTTTGAGTTTCCTTCTATTTTTATTTGCTCCTTAGTTTCTATAGTTCATCTTCATTATGTTCATCTTTGGACTGATTTTTCATTCATTCTTAGCTCATTTTCTGCCATTTTTGTACTGATTTCTCAGCATATTATTATCTTTAATAGTCTTAATTTTCCTTCACGTCTTCTGTCTTAAATTAGTTGTTGTGATGCACCTTCCCTACCATTGGTTTAGTAGTGTTGTCTTCTGGAGGCTGAGTTGAAGGCTATATTAGTTAAATACCTTCTCATTTTTGTACAGCTTCTCCATATCACCCATTTGCTCGTTAACCTTTTCTCTTTACTGTTTTTCTAGAAGTTAAACTGCTTGATCTCAAATTTAAGGCTGCTGGCCCTCAGAAAATGAAGCACTTTTAAGAGTAATTTTGACTCTGAAAACTCTAAACATGTTACAGCATCAGCTGCATTTTGAATGGTTGCTTCCATCAGGTCATTTGTTCCTACATGATTTTACATTATAGGCGTATAGTGGACAATTTGTCCGGTATACCTTTAAGGAGCCTATCCACAGTAATTTCCACTGTGTGCTTCTGCAGTCTATATCGGACTGGATGGTTGCAGCACTGCAGTAAATTTCTGGATCTCCATCCACTTGAGGTTGGCTTGTGAGAGTTATTGAGCTACTTTGACATGGAGTAGGGAGTTTATTCCATAGAATAAGGATCCTTTGGGGGGGAGCTAGCCTGTACGTAGGTGATTACTACTCTAATGGCCAAAGAACCCTAACAAGCCTAGCCATATCTAACCTAATTTTCATTTTTCAATAACTAGGTGAATGAAGTTCACACAGGTATGAGCCTGTGCTTATGGTATTTAATAGCAACTCTGTCCATGAGGGTCATGGGTGCTACCTCAGGAGTAAATTTGCAAATGCCCATCCATTGATCTGGGTTGCACTTGAAGAAGGTCATGGAAGGGCTTTGTCACATGAATGGGAAGCTTGTTAAAGAGCAGGGGTAGTCTGTGAGAGCTGTATATATCTCTCCAGCATGTTTTTTTTGTCAGAGGCTAGGTTAAAATACCTGGAATGAGTTGCCCTCATACTGTGTGATTTACGAATGTGTAACATTTTCATCAGGACCAGAACAGAGACTGCCCTGTGGGACAGATACAGATCACCCTTTAGCAGTCTGTAGGAGACAAAATACATTGATAGGCTTTCAAACTTTCTGCATAGGACTTATTTTTTATACCCTGTGTCTTCATGGGGATAAACCTCTGGGATCATTCCAGCTGTAGCAGATGTCTGGTGAGGTACATGCAAAAGGAAGCATTACACATGATTATTGGTCTAATGAGGGCCAAGTACAATGGAATTACAATGTCCATTGATCTGGATATTATGCCCATACTTGTGAGTTGTGCTACATAGGATTTTCTCACCACTGTCGACAAATGGTCGAAGTTCAGGTTGCTATCAACATGAGTACCCAGATCACGTACCAGTGGATCTACTGTTAGAAGTGTGCTATTGTAATTAGCTGGATTATTTGCTTTCCCAAAAGGAATAATTATGCTTTTTTTTGCATTTGGTTTCAATCCATGGCTCTAGCACCATTCATTTGTCTGCATTAATCCTTTCTATAGTATAGCTTGGGGATTCATTGATTGCCCACAGTTTGCAGTCATCCATGAACTTGGTCAGCCAAAAGCCATCTACATTTACCTTGATTTATGAGAAATAAATACCAAACAGGAGATGGCCTAGTACATAACCCTGTGGCATGCCGCTGGTGACTGGCCTGTTGCTGAAGATAAATTCACCCATGTTGACAGTATGTCCTGTTGGTGAGCCATTTGGCTACCCACCTGGTGATGTAAGAGTTTATGCCCATTTGAGAGTTTCTCTATAATACCTGCGTGGGGAATTGTGTTAAATGCCTTAGCCACGTCAAGGTAGGTTCATAGGAAGGTACTAGGCTATTGGCCCTAGGGCCTATATAAGCCTAGCCAAGAAGGTACCCTGGTTTTTGCCACCCAATAAAATTATGTTCCTGTGCCACTGTCGAGCAGAGCCACAGAAGTGATCCCCAGGATGAAGTTCCTATTTCCCATCCAATCATCAAGATTTTTCTTGAAGAGTGCTAATGAGGAGCTTTGTTTGATATAGATAGATAGTTTGTTCCAGAGTATGTGAAGTCTCTGGGTCAGGAATCTTTCCCTCCAGCATGTTCTGTTTATTGTGGTGACAAGGTTCAGGTCCCTAGAGTGTGTAGCTCGAAGGGATTGGGATTTCTTTAAGTGAAAAATGTCCAACAGCTCTGGGTTTGACATAGCTTTGTATGTTAGGCAGAGATCGCCTCTTGAGTAGGCGATATGCGACAGAGTAAAGCTGGAGATTTTTGAGACGGTCTGCATAGGGCATCTGTTTGAGGCCAGTAATCATCTTTGTGAGGTATTTCTGACATCTTTACAGTTGTTGTAGATGTCTTTTGAGGTACATACCAAAAGGGGCATTGTACTCTATAATGGGTTAAATGAGTGACGAGTAGAGGGGAACAATGACCTCTTTTTTCCTGGATGAGAAACCTTTTGTGATGAGGTGTGACACGTAGAAGGATTTCCTGACTACTGTGGCGATGTGATTGTCAAAGGAGAGACTACTGTCCACCTGTGTCCCAAGGTCTATTATCACACTTTCAGTGTTAAGTTTACAACCGCCTATGTGGTAGTTCATGGGTACAGAGTTTTTACCAAAGGGGATGGCTTGAGACCATTGCTTTAACACCAGACATCTGTCTCAGTGAATCCCTTTTGTAGGATGTCCACATCGTATATGTACAGTCTTTCCCTCATCCATGGCTTTGGTGACCTTCTCAAAGAAGTCAGCCAACCAGATTTAACAGAAATGATCCTACGCTTAACAAATCTGAACTGAGTTGGGTCCAGAGTCTGGAGATTACCTATGCCTTTTTTGATAAATTCTCTCACTTTTTTAATTTCTCCAAGTCTTTTGGGTTTCTAATACCATGATGAGAATGAACCCCATTCCTAGGTCAATGTATAATTAAAGTTCTTTGATGTTAGCCAGACATGCTCTTTGCAGTACCCAAAATGTGCATAGTAATGATGACTCCTGCAATTCATAGAGTTACATGCATCGGTAACATATCTAAGTACGATTGTAAATCCTTTTCTTATAACACCCATTGCTCCTGCTACTACTGGAACTGTTTTTGTATCCTTCTTCCACATTGTCCTTGTTTCTGCCTGCAAATATTGGTACTTTATGATTGTGTCTCTGTACATAAGACACTGTAGTCACTGGGTGTAGTGATTTCAATAATCAATGCTATTTTTGTCTTTCCATGGACTACTGTATCTAGTTTTCTTGCATCTATTTTTGAACTGTTGGTAATGGATGATCCCATGTGATATAAACCATCATTTTCTGTGATGCTTTGTGGCCGTTTCCAGTGTTTTTCATCTGCTTCAATATTGTAATGTTTGCACGATCCCCAATGCAACAATCTTGCAATGTTTTTATGCCTTTCAGTATACAGTACTTCTCCCATTCATATATCACAACTAGCAATAAGATGTGCAACTGTTTCCAGTTCTGTTTTACAAAACTTACATTTGCTTGTTTCTCCCACATCTTCATTGGACTTTGTAAACCAAGGTGTACTTAGTCCACTATCTTAAGCAGCCAATATTAACCTTTCATCACTATCTTAAGCAGCCAATATTAACCTTTCATCTTTTGGCTTAAATTCACCTCTTCTTAACCATTCTTGCTCTCAGTCCTGATCAACATGAGCAGAGGTTCCAAGGGTTTGCTATACTTCCAACTATATTTATGCATTTTCCACATTTCTTGCCTTCTCATCTGATCCTTCACCTTATATTCTTTCTTTTGTTTTTTTGGCACATTCAGTTGCTACCTTATTTTACCTACGTATGGTTTGATTTCCATTCCCACTTGGCCCCAGTATGCTTCTGCTAAACTAAGCAGGGAAGTCGTATTAGACTTGTTCTCATGTTTCAAAACCTTTCACTACATTTGGGGCTTGTGAGGTCAGCAGATATGTATGCAGTCCTACTATCGCAAATCTATACATGTAATCAGTTTTGAGGAAGCCCATAGCTCCTTGAGAGTGATCCGTGGTGATTCTTTCCATGGCCTTACAAATGAGGCCAGCCAGACTTTGGATCTGTAATTCCCTGGGTTGGTTGACGGGTTCCCCCTATGTGCAGAAGTATAACTGTTACCGTCCTCCATTCTGCCAGAACATAACCTGTCTGGAGGTTGTGCTTAAATAGGGATCTAAGTGGTCTACTAGGTTATGCTTTAAGTTATTTAAAAGGCAACCTGGGATGCTGTCAGGCCAGGGCCCATTGATGCCATGTTTTCAGCCATAGAGAACACACAGATGACCTGCTTTCCTGAGATAATAGGCTAAGGAATGGTGACTGGTATAATTTGGGGGTGACTGATGGGGACAGGGGTGACGTTTGATCCAAATCTGTCAGCTAGCATGTTGGCTATTTCCTCCAGTTGAGTATGGGTGCTGCCATTCACAGCCAGCTCTGCGCATAGCTGCATGTTCCCTTTAAGATTTTGGACATAATTAAAAAATGCTTTGTGATTTTCCTTGGCTAGGGAGGCTATTTTTGCTTCATAATTTGCTTCAGAGGACTTTAATAGGTCTCTGATTTATTTAGATTAGTGAGGGTTTTTTTTTTGCTGAGCGTGTTCCTGCCCATCTCTGGCAAAACAGCATGGCCTCGATCATGTACTCCCAGGCTGTCAAATATTGAATTCCCTTAAACTGACATCAAAAGTTAAGCCTCTTTTTTTCTGTTTGTATTGTGGTGTCATCCTTGGTGAAGGTAGAATGCTGTTCAAAGCTGGGCTAATACCTGTCTGTGACACACAGTCTCAGAGCTCAATCATGTCTCTCTCCATATAGTCCAGGGAGGTATTCTTAGGATGTTCACACCCACATGGACTATCAGAATCATACTGGTACTTGTGGCTGAGTAACTTGAGTGCATGTGGGATCTGATAGCTGCCTGTCGGGTGCCAGGATCTAACCATAATCTTCTTTTCCAGCCTGGTGAGGGAGACATTCATGTGTCTCACTATGGAGTCTCCTATGACCATTATGTTAGGTTTTGTGGTGTTTTTCCTTATGCTTGGTTGTTGAGACATTGGTGTGTGTATTGTGTATTGTAGTGGTTTGCTTTGTTGTGTGTATATTTGGTTTCTGACGGCAGCATTTGGGAGGTGTCTGAGTTTTTAGTAAGTTACTAGTGAGTACCTCGGCATATGTGGGTTTGTGTCAAATATTTATTTAGTGTGGGAAGTGATATGTGTGTGTGTGTGTGTGTGTGTGTGTGTGTGTGTACAACCTGTTTGGCATTTGATTTGTCTGTATGAGAAGGTCTTGCCTCCACTTTCATAATATATATGACAGTTGTTTTTTTATCAAGATTAAGTGGTTGACTGTATACATGAGATAATTGCTACATTGCCTCAGGATGCCCATGTCCATCAGGCTGGCCACAGAGATGATATGAAACTGCTCCACAATATTGGGCTCTTACTGTGGGTTTTATCATGGAAAGGAATGGGTTAATTAGACTGGACTGTGCTGGTAGCACAGACCGAGTGGGGACTATACTTTGTGTAGTCTTAATGTTAGCCAACAGAGAACAATGCAGCAGGTGGCTGGATATGGTCTAAGTGATTTATTCTAGGGAAGTTTCATCTTCAAAGCCTTTGCATCTATACAGGGCACTGATAACCTCTCCTGCATGAAGAGCAACTTTGTGCAAACACAAGGCTTGTATATAGGCAAATAGGGACAGGTTTTAAACTACCAATCAGGATAGCACACAATAAGCCTTCCTCCAGTAATCCCCAACTCAGATATGTTTATATCAGCACACTTCTGCCACAAGAGTGTGGAAAAAACCTTCTTAATGTAAACTGGCTGGTTTTGAGCCCAAGTGTAAGACCACCACACAATCTAGATACAACAGCACTGACTATCTGTTACAATGTAATAAGTACTTGAAGCAGCAGTAGAACAGTACATTTTTTAAGTGCAGCAAATATCGCTGGAAACTAATGAAATGCAATTAAAATTATAAATACAAGTGCAAAATATTACTTATTTTCATCTTTTTAGCAGAAGAGTGCCTTAACTGTAAGCAGATTCAGTGGAACTCGACAAACAGCTCTGAGCACTTAAGCCAAAACCCGTGCAAGTGCGAGGCTTATATACAGACAAAAAGGAACAAGTTTTAAGCTAACTACAAGTCAGGAAAGCATACATTAAACTTTCCACCAGCAATCTCCAACTCAGGTTTAGATCAGCACATTTCTGGCACAAGAGTGCAGAAAAACCTTGATGTAAAATGGCTGGTTTGGAGCCCAAGTGGGAAAAGACCACACAATCTAGTCCCTTAACATCTTCCATCTTAAGTTAGTTGCTATGATGCACTTTCTCTACCACTGGTTTAGTAATGTCTGCCGGGGAATAAGTTAAAGACTATCTTAGATAAATACTTCCTCATGTTTGTACACCTTCCCCATATCACCCACTTATTCTTTAGCTTTTTCTCTTTACCTCATTTCCAGCAGTTAAACTACCTAATCTCTATTTTAAGGCTGCTAGCCCTGAGAAAAAGAAGCATTTCTAAAAGAGTCATTCTGACTCTGAAATGTCTATACATGTATTCTACTACATCGTTCCTCACTGCTGCACTTTTCAATGGTTCCTTCCATCAAATTATTTGTTCCCACATGGTCATACATCATAGGCATATAGTAAATTGTTCAGGACTGTTGGTAAGCTTCTGAGCCCCCCCAAGCCTTTCTGTGTTGGAGGGAAGCCTTCTAGCTTATCAGTGGGAGTGATAAGCACTAGGTAGCCTATCTACCATGGGAAGAGTGGGTTTTGGCCCTGAAATTGTAGTTCATTGGCCATTTGGGCAGTTTTTCCATCTCTTTCTACTTTCTGGTTAAAAGCCTGTTTTGCGTTTGGTCCCCGCCATTCCTATAACTAGTGTAATCCAAGTACAGATTTGCTGTATCCAGGACTGTTGGTAAGCTTCTGAGCCCCCCAAGCCCTTCTGTGTTGGAGAGAAGCTTTCTAGCTTATCAGTGGGAGTGGTAAGCACTAGGTAACCTATCTACCACAGGGGAAGTGGTTTCTGGCCCAGAAATTATAGTTTATTGGCCATTTGGGAAGCTTTTCCATCTCTTTCAACCTTCTGATTTAAAAGCCTGTATTTGCTCTTGTTTCCTGCCTTTCCTGTTACTAGTCTAGTCCAGGTACAGATTTGCTGTATCTAGGACTCTTAGTAAGCTTCTGATCCCCCCAAGCCTTTCTGTGTTGGAGAGAAGCCTTCTAGCTTATCAGTGGGAGTGGTAAACATTAGGTAGCCTATCTACCACAAGAGGAGTGGTCCCTGGCCCAGAAATTGTAGCTACTGGCTGTTTGAGCAGTTTTTTTCCATCTCTTTCAACTTTCTGGCTTGAAAGTCGCACTTGTGCCCGTTTCCCGCTTTTCCTATAAATAGCTTAGTCCGATTACAGAGTTGCTGTATCCAGGATTGTTAGTAAGCTTCTGAGCCCCAAGCCTTTCTGTGTTGGAGGAAAGCCTTCTAGCTTATCAGTGGGAGTGGTAAGCACTAGGTAGCCTATCCTCCACGGGAAGAGCGAGGTTTTGGCCCAAAAATTGTAGTTTATTTGGCCGTTTGGGCAGATTTCCATCTCTTTCAACTTGCTGGCTTAAAAGCCTATGTTTGTACTTGTTCCCCACCTTTCCTGTAACTAGTCTAGTCCAGGTACAGATTTGCTGTATTCCAGGACTGTTTGTAAGCTTCTGAGCCCCCCAAGCCTTTCTGTGTTGGAAGGAAGTCTTCTAGCTTATCAGTGGGAGTGGTAAGCATTAGGTAGCCTGTCTACCACAAGAGAAGTGGTTCCTGGCCCAGAAATTATAGCTATTGACCATTTGGGCAATTTTTTCATCTCTTTCAATGTTCTGGTTTAAAAGCCGCACTTGTGCTTGTTTTCCACCTTTCCTGTAACTAGCCTAGTCCAGATATAGAGTTGCTGTATCCAGGACTGTTGGTAAGCTTCTGAGCCCCACAAACCTTTCTGTGTTGGAGGAAAGACTTCTAGCTTATCAGTGGGAGTTGCAGTTAGTCACAAAACCAAGAAATGAGATAATTCCACAGTAAAAGACCACCGACCAATGAAGTATACTGAAAACTGCCTTTAATAGACATGACAAAGATGAAAAAATGAACAGCAATCCAAATAAAATCGAGCGCTTTCGCCTGGTTAATACCAGGCTTTATCAAGATGCATGTTAAGAAAACCCAATGCTTTATATAGTCATTTGCTGATCACCTGACCTGTAATTAATTGGAACAACAGATTTAATCAATTACATTCTTAAAGGTATCTTGAAGTAAAAAGCTTATACTAAAACCTAGTATACGAACAATATCTGTAACATACAATATATTAAAATGCGTATAACTCAAAGTAATTTATGTTCATGTACTAATAAGGTATAATTATTAACATATTAAAAAACCTTAAAATTCATACTCAAAATAAAACATCTTAAATATTCCTATGAAAAACTAACTCCACGTTCACATATACCATTAAGTGCAAGTGCAGAATAAATACAGCTTATAACAATTATAAATTATTAATAATTAATAATTACATATGCAATAAATGTAATGCAGTAAACTGTAATATTGTGCAAATATGCATATATAAAAACATTGTTTCTATAATCTAGCCCTTCTAAGTTTTAGTACACTGCTAATGTTAATATTATCATTGAGCCCTGGGGGCCTTGTGACATTTAACTTTAATTGCCACAACAGTTCTTTGTATTCCAGTGATGTTTCCCAGTCGCCCCCTCTTGGGTTCTGTATCGCTTGTTCTAAAACCATAAATTTTAACTGCATGTTTGGACATTTTAAGGAGTGCTTATAAAAGGCATTAGTTTCTTTCTCTTTTACAACATCATACAAATGCTCATAAATTCTTTTCCTCAAAGACCTCTCAGTTTTACCAATGTAAAAACTGAGACATTGGGTACATATTCCGAGGTAAACCACTCCTTTAGTCCCACAGTTGTAATGTCCTGTTGATTTAACTTTAAAATTGCTTGAGGCAATATGCAAGCTGCTGTCATTAATTATATATGAACATTGCTTGCATGCCCCACATTTGTATGTACCTAATCTAGGGTTAGATTGTGTGTGACTCATGTGAAGCTGTCTTTCAAATAATCCCTTAAGATTAACATTTCTCCTGTTCACAAATTTGGGTTTGTCAGATACTAGCTCATTGATGTCTTCCTGTAATGTTAAAACTGGCCAGTACCTTGACACTATTTTTTCAACTTGTAGTGAGTCCTTACTAAAAGTTTGCATAAATACATTATGTGTCTCAAATTGGGCCTCTTGTTCTACATGACTGCTCTTCTCTGCACCTAAACCCAGTAGAGGAAAATATTTATTTCTTCTATTAGTTATAACCTCTTCTGCTAAATTATTAACAAGGTGCATAGGGTAACCTCTTTCTAAAAATAATTTTTTTAAAAAATACATTTCTTGAGTAAATAATTGTTTTGTACTGCACATCCTGGATGCCCTAATAAACTGGCCCTTTAGTATACCTTTTTTCTGATGAAAAGGATGCCCACTATCAAAATGAAGGTAGGAGTTAGAGAAGGTACTTTTTCTATGAATTTTAGATTGAAAAGTACCAGTGTGTTGATTTTTAAACAGAGAAACATCCAAATAATTCAAGACATCCTCGCTAACATTATCCCCGGGATTCATGAAGCTCGGCGCAAGGCTGGCGTAAGGGCTGCGCCGGCGGTGCAGTGAATAGCCAGCGTAGTAGCGCCATATGCATATTAATGAGAGTGCACCGCAATCACAGACACGTGCGTAGTGTACGTGAGCGAGCCCAAGTAGGATGCGTCCGGAGGCGTGGCTAAGCCGGCATGCGGTGAGCAACCTAATGTGCTGACTGCCACGGTCCGCCCATAATAGTAGTGGCAGCAGCCAGGGCCCGTGCAGAATGAAACGCACGTAGAGTATGCAACATAGTACCCGTCCCAACTAAACGGATAAGCAAATACAACCCACGAAGGCTTAAGTGTACCCGTCCAAGGAGGAAAGGATACGCATGAGACCGCGTGTGTCCCGCAATGCACCGTCACTGGTTATACTCAGAGAAGGTGTACAGCAGCATGTCAGCGTGCCGCACCGACATAGGAGTAGCGACTAAGGTCACCACCTGTCCCACTTTGCGAGGGGCAGTCCCTCTATGGGCAGTTGTGTCCCAGAAAAAAATATTAAAAATGGCAAATGTGCTTAGATAGTAGGACATAATGATATCCCGTATTTAATGTAATGGTAGCATGAATTGGTTATTTCTGTAACTGAAGTACCTAAATGACACAAGAAACAGAATAAGCAACCAAACTGCCACAACAATAAACTTTTATGTAGGCAAACAAGTGAAGTCCTATGCTATATAGTGACCGTGTGTATGTGTCTGTCTGTAAACTCAGATGTGAGTCCCGGAAATATCCCACCTTGGCAACTGGAAAAGGTGGCAAACCCAGTAGCGACATGGGCATGGTCACCAGGGTTACCAGCTGTCCCAATGTGCCATGGACAGTCCCTCATTGGACAGTTGTGTCCCTGCAAAAATCGAAAAAATGGAAAATGACCTGAGATTCCCTGCCCAAAATATCCCGCAATATGCATGTAATAGTAGCATAAAACATATAATTGTATATGAAACACATACATGGCATAAGAAACTGAATAAGGAACCCAAATGCTAACAGAATAAGCGTATATTATGTCAAACAAGTAAAGTCCTGTCAACTCCACTTACTGTGGGTATGTGTTGTCCTGCAAAATCCGATGTTCCCACAAAACATGTCCCACTATGGTCATTGGAAAAGATGCCAACCAAAATGGTCACAAGCAGTAGTGACAGTACATAGCCGGGTAGCTGAGTTGACATAACAACAGGAAGGAACCAAGATACCTTAAACACAGGCAAA
>NC_056741.1:379849372-379911872 GCF_019279795.1 Protopterus annectens
AAAGGGGACTTGTTTCGTGCTTATTTCACTAAAAATAAAAATTGATGTTGTGGGGGCTCAAACCATGACTGCCTCCTCTTCAGCTGACGTCTCTACCGCTACGCTATTGCTTCTTGGCTTACTTTGCATATTTAGTTCTTATATGCTTTTCCACTGACTGCTAACTGTGGCTAAGCCTGGCACACCCACAAGCAAACGAGCGCACTACGGGCAATCATCTTTACAACTTATAAAAAAAAATATAAGATGTTCATTTATACATTTTATGTTCATAGTCTGTGGGGGCATGTGTTGTGTTGTGTTTATTCACATTTACACGGACTCTGTCGCGGGTTTACTTTCGGACTTTTACTCTTCTGGGGCGTGTCCGCTTGCAGGCTCGCCTCACGGACACGCCCCCTACTGTCTTACACGGACCGTGTTAGCCTTAGGTGTGATTCAGCATGCCCTCATGCATATGCATGACATGCTGACGTCACACCGTTTAACTGCAGCCTCCGTGTAAGCCTTGTAACTCTTACACGGAGGCTTTGTGAATCCTGCCCAATATCATTTCTTATTTCCTAGAATTTATAAATATTTTTATACAACCTATAGTTCTATAACTATAATTAACCAATTGGTTGCTATGATTAGAAAAACTCATAGCTGGGTCTATCCATATACCCAGGTCCTTAAATGAGTCTGCATTTTCAATCACTGTGTGCTGTATTAAATATTCACCTTTCAGTTTATGTCTCCCAAATTTCATATGCTTAGTTTTTGTATTTATCAGCATATTATTCTTCTGTGATTAGATGGTCAATTTAGTCAAGTTCTTTTGCAGATATGCCTTATTTGTAACACATGTAATTAGTTTAGCCGGTTTCAGGTCATCTGCATATAGACTGTAGAACACTTCAGATTAAAAAGTTAGGTCTGAAAGATACAATCTAAACAAGTAAAGGCCTATGACAGAGCTCTGTGTTACACCCTGACTGTAACCAAGAATTTCACCTGTCCAATTGCTGTATGATACTTGACATGTCCTATTTGTTCATAGTTGTTTACTAGGCTAACGACTACAAGGGCCTTTCTAAGCCTAATCATGCATCCCAAATCTCTGACAAGTTGTGATACCCTTGATAAGTGTAAGTATGGGCCTGGGAGATGAACCATTTACAGGTTACCTGTGTCCATTAGAGACATAGGTGCCAAACCAGGGATGAATGATGATGCCATGCAGCTATCCATCTTATCAGCAGTACATTGATACCTAGATGCTCTAATTTATTGGTCAAGTGTTTTGTGTATGATTTTGTCAGATGCTGAAATTAAATGTGTATAAATTACATCACAGCACAATCTGAAATTCATAGCTGCTATATTGTTATAGAACATCATGTTAAGGTGGTAATAGATCTGTTTTCAACATATGCATGCTGAGATATGGATTCAAGTTCCAATCTATCCAATTTTGACAACTTATTCAATATTACCTTCTGCATTATTTTTTCCACAACATGAAAGTATGTTTTAACGCTCTTTATTCAAGACCAAACGTTTTCGCCCCTGCTGTGCAGAAAGCTTCATCAGAAACAACAAAGTAAAAAAATCAGCACACTTTTAAACAGTACAAGCGTGATGTCATTTCCTTAGAAACAGTGTAACCATGTAAAATCATAAAGGAAGGGGTATTCACTCCAAAAATACCATTTAAAATAGAAGTTCTTGACTTTAAAAATGTATAAAATCCAAAAGACATGACATTGCAAACACCATTAAATATGTAAAGTTCATATTAACATTAAAAAGTTAAAAGTTAAAATTTAAATTTTAAAGTACTTCCATCGCAAGTTTAAAATAACCATATCATCTCTTGTAACTTTTATATCTAAGTATCGCAGAGATGTTGCAAGACTCATTTAGGCCAGGGTATGAATAGGCATCCACCCCAATTTGCCACTCCAATTCTAGTCTCCAAAAATAGGGACTGAGGTCCGCCTCTAGGACCCATAGTAACATGTTCAAACCCCATGAATTCAAAACTATGTCCTATGTTGTTAAGGATATGTTTGGATAAAGCATTATCAGTTTTTTTGTTTTTTATTGCATAACAGTGTTGGTAAATCCTGTCACTGAACTTGCGGTCAGTTTTCCCTATGTAAAAACAAGGGCAACAGACACAAAAGGCAGCATAAACAATTGATTTCGTATTACAGTTGATTTTTGAATGGATAGTATATTTCCTATTCCTCATTGTAAACGAGCTGCCTGATCTCAGATATTTACATCTTTTGCAAAAGCCACAAGGACCATTACCAACCTGTCTAGTGAATGACATAGGAGGAACAGACCGTTGAAGTAGTTCCTTCAAGTTTTTCCCTCTCCTGTAAACTACAGAGGGGGATGGACCCAATTTTTGAAGTAATAAAGGGTTGTTGTGAATGAAATACCAGTTCTTTTTAATACTTGACCAAACAGTACCAACTTCTTTACAGAAAGTTAACACAAAACTGGTATGAAAATCAGTTGAAGAGTGGGCAGCAGTGGCATTTACATTGTCCACTACTGGACTATCCAGTGTGACCACACCAGGTGGGTACCTTACAGTGATTAACTCATGGGTATTGTTGACTAGCAAAGGTTTATAAAAGCCAGTTTCTCTTTTCATAGAAACCTCCTCTATGAGCTCTTCAATCATAAGAGACGAGTAGCCCCTATTAGAAAATAAGTCTTTCAAAAAAGTACACTCAATTTCAAATGCATCTAGTGTGCTGCACATACGCACGGCTCTGACCAATTGTCCTTTGACAATTGATCTTTTTTGTTTGGGCGGGTGGTTACTAGAATAATGTAGGAAAGCATTACAATAAGTAGACTTCCTATGAATACAAGATGAAAAGCAATTATTAGCAAGGTCCTTCACCAACTTGACATCTAAGTAATCAATTTCAATTGTAGAAAATTGATAAGTAAATTTTAAAAATGTAGAAGAACCATTCATAAGTTGTAGCAAATCAATTGCGTCACTTTCATTGCCATCGAACAGAATGAATACGTCGTCCAAAAAACGCGTGTAGTATTTTACCATATCCTTGAATTTAGGATTAACCCTAAAAAAATCTTTCTCCCAATAGGTGACAACCAAATTGGCCACACTGCCGCCACAGGGAGACCCCATGGCAATGCCCTGTTTTTGTAAATAATACTGATTGTCAAAAAGGAAGAAGTTAGAAGATAGAATAATTTCCAATAACTGGGTGACAGTGGAAATTTCTTCCTTTGTGGCCCCAAGACTCACTAACATAAGTTCGACCCATTCAACCGCTTCTAAATGCGGTATAGACGTATATAAATCAACTACGTCGATTGTTAAAAAATTGAAGGATGGGTCGAAACCAATGTTGTTGATAGTTTCCAAAAAAGACCAAGAGTCCTTGCATATTTCAGGGATACCTCTTAGGTATTTTGAAAGGATCCCATCAATGACCCTTGAGGATGGGTGTGTAATTGCACATCTACCATCAACCAAGGCCCGTAATGGTGGGTTCACAAGGTCCTTATGTATTTTAGGGATACCAAACATCACGGGAACTTTGGGAGATGAAATATTAATAAAATTGAAGGTGTCAATATCAATCAAGCCGTCAATGAATAGGTCCCTAAAATAACCACTGATTTTCTTGTATGACCCCACCATCTCATTCAATGAAGAGCATTCATATGCTTCTGAGTCTAGTACCAAATGCATTCTCCTGTTATAGTCACAGGTGTCAAAAATGACCAAACCCCCACCTTTATCAGGTTTCATAACCCTAACAGGCAACCCACTCAAATGATTCAAAGCCATTTTTTTATCATAAGAAATGTTGCTCTGATGGTCAAGACATTTTTCACTGTTAAACACATGTCTAAGATCTAATTCACAAACATTTTCAAAGGTGCTCAAGTTAGGGTGTAGTGGAGGATTAAAGGTACTAAGCAATTTAAACATTGGTCACTCACTATGTACATCATTGTTGAACAACAATTTTAAATTCAATTTACGTACATAACATTTAAAGTCGATCAATGTTCTAGCTAAACAAGGCCTTTGGTCTGGAACAAAGGAAAAACCCCTAGACAGTAGTTTGACCAGTTCTTGGTCAATACAAAAGCTTGAGAAGTTATAAACTTTAAAGTCACCTTTTTTGTTTAGTAGGATTATGGGTTTGTTCTGGTCTTCTAAAGGGTCTTCCACCAAAGCATTAGGAGGAGTTAATTGTTGTAGTTCGACCGTTGTTGGGGTTTGTTGTTCCTTCCCCCTAAAAAAGACCTCTGCTGAGTTTTATTGTTGGAATATTTTTATAATTCTGACTATTAACCTTAATCCTATTGCTTCTCCTTAATCCCTGGTTCGAAGGACCAGGGTCACCGTTGCTCTGATGGTGATTTTCCAAGTTTTCATCTATAGGGGTCATAGAAGGCGTATCCATCGTGCGGTTCTGAAAAAGAACTCCTTCCTACTACTTTACTTTCGGATTCAGCTTTCTTAGATGACTTGTCATGCTTATTTAACCGCCAAGGGACTGAGTTGCTTGAACTCATGATCAAGCATTACAATAATTACATAAGGAACCTCTTGACAGAAACTGAGGAACTTGACAAAACCATAAAGATTGATACAAATTTCTTGCGTTACAAATATGATTACCAACGCATCTTTTCTAGCATAGATGCGCTCATTGTGAAGTTAAAACACAACAAGTCAAAAAAACTAGTGAGGGATAGGAAAGCTTACCAACAGGGTATTGCTTATCCCAACCTCACTAGGAGTAAGTCTTACAACACAAATCAGAATGAAGGTACAAACCGCATGATGGATACGCCTTCTATGACCCCTATAGATGAAAACTTGGAAAATCACCATCAGAGCAACAGTGACCCTGCTTTCCTACATTATTCTAGTAACCACCCGCCCAAACAAAAAAGATCAATTGTCAAAGGACAATTGGTCAGAGCCATGCGTATGTGCAGCACACTAGATGCATTTGAAATTGAGTGTACTTTTTTGAAAGACTTATTTTCTAATAGGGGCTACCCGTCTCTTATGATTGAAGAGCTCATAGAGGAGGTTTCTATGAAAAGAGAAACTGGCTTTTATAAACCTTTGCTAGTCAACAATACCCATGAGTTAATCACTGTAAGGTACCCACCTGGTGTGGTCACACTGGATAGTCCAGTAGTGGACAATGTAAATGCCACTGCTACCCACTCTTCAACTGATTTTCATACCAGTTTTGTGTTAACTTTCTGTAAAGAAGTTGGTACTGTTTGGTCAATTATTAAAAAGAACTGGTATTTCATTCACAACAACCCTTTATTACTTCAAAAATTGGGTCCATCCCCCTCTGTAGTTTACAGGAGAGGGAAAAACTTGAAGGAACTACTTCAACGGTCTGTTCCTCCTATGTCATTCACTAGACAGGTTGGTAATGGTCCTTGTGGCTTTTGCAAAAGATGTAAATATCTGAGATCAGGCAGCTCGTTTACAATCAGGAATAGGAAATATACTATCCATTCAAAAATCAACTGTAATACGAAATCAATTGTTTATGCTGCCTTTTGTGTTTGTTGCCTTGTTTTTACATAGGGAAAACTGACCGCAAGTTCAGTGACAGGATTTGCCAACACTGTTATGCAATAAAAAACAAAAAAACTGATAATGCTTTATCCAAACATATCCTTAACAACATAGGACATAGTTTTGAATTCATGGGGATTGAACATGTTACTATGGGTCCTAGAGGCGGACCTCAGTCCCTATTTTTGGAGACTAGGGAATTGGAGTGGCAAATTGGGGTGGATGCCTATTCATACCCTGGCCTAAATGAGTCTTGCAACATCTCTGCGATACTTAGATATAAAAGTTACAAGAGATGATATGGTTATTTTAAACTTACGTGGAAGTACTTTAAAATTTAAATTTTAACTTTTAACTTTTTAATGTTAATATGAACTTTACATATTTAATGGTGTTTGCAATGTCATGTCTTTTGGATTTTATACATTTTTAAAGTCAAGAACTTCTATTTTAAATGGTATTTTTGGAGTGAATACCCCTTCCTTTATGATTTTACATGGTTACACTGTTTCTAAGGAAATGACATCACGCTTGTACTGTTTAAAAGTGTGCTGATTTTTTTACTTTGTTTTTTCTGATGAAGCTTTCTGCACAGCAGGGGCGAAAATGTTTTGTCTTGAATAAAGAGCGTTAAAACATTATTGGTGTTCCTTGGCTCGTGGGCATTGGCTTGTGTTTGTGGCTGTTTTTCCAACTTGTTTTTTAACAACATGAAAGTAGACTTAAGGGTTTATATGACTCTGGGTTCGTCCTGCTCCCCTTTCCCTTAAAGACAGGTTTAATAAGTACACGTCTCCAATCTCGAGGAATCTCTCCATATTTATATGCCCTAGTAAATAATAAATATAATGGTACTGTAAGTTCTTCCTGAAGTGTTCTCAGGGCATTATTACTAATTCCGTCTCCTCCCTTTGCTATGTTTTGCTCCAGTTTGTGCAGTTCTTTTTCAGTATAATCTAATTTGATTCCATTATCTGAGGTTACCTGGGTATTACTAGGATAACTTATCACCCCCTTTGTGGAGCCAAACTGTGTTGCATAAGATTTTATAAATCTATCTATAATCTGTTGATCTGAGAATAAATTTTAGAATCTGCACACAGTTCATCAATTTGTATTTCTTTACTCCTTCCACATCTTATGTATCTATAAAAAGGTTTCCTATTATGCTCAATATCTTTATATACATTTTATACATTTTCTCCAAATTTTCTTCATCTTGTCTCACACTATGCTTACCTTCTTTGTCCAGTTTATTTCAATTTTCAAAGTTGTATTTTTTATATTTTTGTCTCTCACCTTAATCAGGTATTTTGTTCTTATGGAGATATATCCTCCTGATGTTATATGCCTAGATCCTGATGTTAAACCTTTTTTTTTTCACTCAAAAAAAATTTGCAGTTTTTCCACTGAACACATCACTCCAGTTAGTTTTACAAAGTATTTTGCTTCCATATAATGTGTAATTAACCTTGTGTGCACTGGTTTAGATTTCAGTTTGGCAGAATTATCTAGCAACAAATTAACCTTTATAATCCCATGATCACTGCACATCAACGGTGGTAAAACTTGACTTGAAGTAACAGTAATTTCTTTAGAAACACAATGTCTAGTATGTTCTGTTCCCTGGTAGTTTTTTTTTCACAATTTGAAGCAATTGCTGTTCCTGAACATAACATTGTGAATAATTCCCTTACTAATGTTGTTGAACCAGTATTATTTCAGTCTGTTTCTGGTAAATTTTAGTCCCCAGCTAATATTATTCTTCCCGCCTGTGTTTCATGCAAGAAATGTATGAATTTCTCTAGGTTATCAGCACTTGAGTTTGGTTGTCTATAGATTCCATTTATTATGTTCCAGTGTTGTCTTTATTGCCACAGTTACACAGTCTAAAGTACTGGTGTTATAATTGAACATGTAATAATCACAGATCACATAGCTATCTTTAATCCCTATCATAACACCTCCACCTTTTTTGTTAGAATGTCTGTTACAGTAAATAACATTTATACCCTGACAGAACTGTTTTCCAGTCATTGTTCTTTAACCAAGTTTCAGAAACAATAACATCAATCTTGTGGAAACATAGCAAATTTCCAATAAAAAAAAACTTTATTATTAATGCTCCTAGCAATAATCAACCATCAGAGATGCATAAAATGCTACTATGTGTGAACTGATAAATTTTCGACCTGGAAAAAATCCTACTTAGTGTTTGTCAAATATTGCAAAATATCTGCTGCAAAAATTCTCCTCCCTGATCTTGACAAATGCACGCCATCCTGTCTGAACACGTGCTCAAAAGTAGGCTTGGATGCTGTACACATTTCCATTTTTAAAACAAGACATTTTTTCCATGTAGGTATTTACCCCAAAAATCTTTTAATTCACGATGGCCTGACTATCCTTCCTATATGTGATGTATGAAAAATACGTTCCAACACCAGTACAAGCTATGCTATCTAAGAGGGCTTGTAAGTCCCCTATTGACAGTCAGACAGTCCTTGGGGATGAGATTATTTGTACCTACATGAATAGAAACAGATCCATATTTCCTTACATTAAGGCATTCTGAGGTTTGTCTCGCATCTTCTATTTTTTGCTTCTGGCAAGCGTAACACTGTTCAATGTTCATTATCATCTCTGCAAATGTTAAGTATCAGTTCCTCTAATAATTGAATCTCCAATTACAAGAATATCTTTTCTGACCATATCTGAAGATTCTTCATCGTCTAAAACAGTAATATCGGCTCTATCAGTTATTACAAAGGAATGATCTTCTTCACCATTAGTCTTATTAATCTCACTGTTTTCACTGCATGTCAACTTTGTAAGTATACAATTTTCATCCAGCTGGCTTTGTACATCCACAGCTTGAGCCAGGTAGTCAACATCTGTCTTTCTCTTTTTTCTTACAGTAATGTTCTTCAATCCTTCCGTGTTCAAGTATGGTGTTATACTTGCTCACATCAGGTTGAATGATCTTTAGATGCTGTAATCTGAAAGATACTATGATGATAAGAGGTACTGCCAGACATGCCAGGAGAAGTAGGGCACTGGATGTGTAACATATGCCAGCACAGCTAGTTGGAATTTAGTAAAGAATTGTGTTATTTGTGTATTAACTGATTTGTACAGATGCGTTTCTTTAAAATGTATTTGTAAAGTTTCTTGTGTTAAACTGTGTCAACAGTGTGCCCTGCTGGGAAAAAAAAAAAATATATATATATATATATATATATATATATATATATATATATATATATATGTTAATATTATTGTAATTGAATTAATGTATATGTTTTGACAGAGGATACTGGAAGAGAAGAGGTTAATCCCCAACGTCAAAAATATTAAGAAAATTAAACTACTGGACCTAGACCATAAAGATGTTATCTCACAATTGAATTAAGCCGGACATGCAGTGTCTGTAAGAATATGGTTTATTAGCTCCTGTAGGAAGAAGGGAAATGGTTTTTGGTTTTATGACTTCCAGCAGCTGCACCAGATTTGAGCAATGCTCTTGTATGTGTATTATTGACATGTAGTTGCTAAACTTCTGGCAGCTTCTAGTGATGAGGGAGTAGTGCAGGAAACAGAATCAGATGACCAGATATCTGTGTGTGATGTCATTCTGTAAGCCAGAAATAATATTTTTATATTAGTAGGAGATTGCTCTCAGTATTCTTCATTTTGTCTTGGATCTGACAAGGACCACTCACAAACATCACCTTGCCTTGCTCTATTCAGTAAGTAGGAACAATAATTCTCTAGATCGGTCAGGAAAATATAGTGACAATAGTAAAGTATTTTTTTTCTATAACTGTGTGACTGTTTCCAACTGCATTATTTTCAATATTGCCTGTAACCAAAACTCTACTGTTTACTGTAAATAGATATTTAGTATTTTCTTGTTCTTTTATTGTTTATTATGAAATATATTTAAATTTCTCATTACGTCTGGTCCTTTTTAGAAAATATTTAAGCTTTAAGAGTATTTTCATATATTTATTTGGTGATAACTGTGGCCACTCCTGAAGCCTGGCTGTTTGGTCAACATTACCATTTGTATTAATATTGATTTCACTCAGTATACTTGGGTACTGTTTTAAGAGACTTATAGTAACTGACTGGTGGCAGTGAATCTACCTTATAGTCTGGGCAAAGTTGGTAGAGCAGGTTATATGTACCACCCTTTCCCAGGTGTGTGTGAAAGTTAAATATCAAAGAGTGTGTGTGTGTCAGGCTACTTGGAGCAGGGACACAAAGCACTAGATTGGCCCAGAGGGTAGTGAACTGGGCTAGTGGAGAACCTTATTGGAGACCTAGGGAGAGACAGACAAAGAAACCCAGACCCTGGGCTGTAAGAATATGCTCAACAAAATATTAAGGTTGAAAGTAATTCTGTTACAAATATGTGACATAAATAAGGTATAAAATAAAGCTTGCTTAAATGTAGAAATAGAGTTTAGTAATATGTGATCAGCATCCATACTAAAATGACTGTGGCTTGGAAAATAAGGAATTTGCTTAATGGACATGTTTTCCTACATAATCAGTATGCATTTCACACTGTCAGCAAGAAAACTGACCTCTTACAGACTTAGCAAGAATGTAAAAGAACAGGATATGCATTTCACATTGTCAGTAAGAAAGTTAACCTGCTTCTGTAAAGAATGGACAACAGAAAAACAATCTGTACATGTTTCTATCACATGACACTGTTAAGCAAGGAAGTTTGAATGGTGCTTTTATCAAGTCAGCATTTGCACAAGAAAAGACAATACCAGTACAGGATGAAAACATATTTTTCTGCAAACACCAGCAAACAGATGTTCTCATACAAAGACCAAAATAGAGTACCATGGGAAAAAACAGGATGTAAAACTACTATAAAGAGACTATAGCAGATAACATTGTTAGAGTTAGTTTTTTTGTATTGTATCTCTCATATCATCCATGCTGTTTGAGAAGTAAAGTAGAACAGTAACTAAAGTTCAACAGTAGTTCGTGTGATTTGTTATAAAAATTTATTTATTGGTTACTGTTCAGAGTTTGGTGCTGCATCAGTGTACACTCTGCAAGTTTCTGTGGGCAACATACTGTGATAACTAGACTTTTATTTGAACAGAATCCAGCCAGCAAGACCTTAGTGTCTTAAGAAGACTTCGGATCCATCACAGTAAGCATCACAGTAACAGCACCCTGATTAGCACCTTGAAAATTAATTTTCATTGGCTGAGTGTGTTCCCTGTCTGCTCTGAAGGGAAATTGTACTTGACGCAGAGAGGTCTGCATCTGGAAATAGTGAGTGCATCCATTTTTATTCCTAGGGCACATCCCTTTCCAGTGTCAGTGGTGAGGATTTAGGCTACTTGATTACTGGATAGAGTGGGGACATCACAGATATTAACCTCTATATACATGTGTCCTAAGTGGATAAGACACATGCCTCAGGAAGTATTTTGCCTTCTCCAGGAATAATGCCTCAATTTAAGTAAAAAAAAATATTTTAATAATTGGTTTATGAAATAGTATCTTTCTAGGGAGTTCCAGTGTGACAACATGGAGGTTGATAATGGATAAGTTGGCCTATTTTGCCAGAAATGACTTTCATCCTTCCTTTTTCAATGCTTTTACATATTTACAAAGACCTTTTCTACCACCCATAGTACTTTTTAGGTAAGGTTTGTCTGTTGGACATTCCAACCTAGCAAACTGTAATCCAGTCTATATTGAATAGGCTATGCTCAGTGCAAGGAGTCTGAACAATAAATTGCCCAATTTTGTTGGCTTTTCAAGCATATTCATATATGTGGCCTTTCAGAAATTTGGTGCCATTGCCCTAATAACACATCTCTGGTATCAGGATGCTATTCTGTCACACATTCAGACTATCTGAGGTCTGCAGAGAAAGAGGAATATATTTTTTCAATCTTTTAAATCATGTCTAATACTTCAAGATTGTGATTCTGAAGTCCCTGAAATCTTGGTCACATTTAGAAAGGCCAGTTGCCACATCTCTTAACTATAGAACTATATTCAGTATCAGCTGAAGGCTACATTAGGTCCTGGTTAGTTTGGATTCCATATCTGTTAATCCCAATATCATAATTTTTGGTGAATTAAATTTGCCCATCAGTTGTAAGTCTTATCCAATAATATGCTTAGTAGTTTCTAAATTCTTTTGTATCGATTCCATGGATGAGATTGTCATCCTTCTCACAAGAAGGAGTAATATAATTGACCTTGTCCTTAACGTTTCCACTTGCCGATCAACTAATATCATACCATATTTGATCAGATCTTGTCCCAAACTGTCATCTTTGCGCATTCTTTTATTATCAACTAGCCCATAAATTCACCTAGGTTCAGAGATTTTCAAAGTTAACCTTGTATCCATATCTAAGGCTTAAGACATGTGAAGGTGCCTTTCCATCTGATGATGCCATCTCTGAAGACACCACCTTTACCGTCATCTCAAGCAATATATTGATAATTCTGCATCTGTTAAGCATAATTATTGTGAAAATTTCAAGGAAAAATCTCTGTGGTAAAATTCTGAAATAGACTTTATAACAGAAGAAGAGATATGGTTTGTATAAAATGTTTTCCATCCCCAGTTGGAAGGGGGTTTATAAATTGTTCTGCAGTGTTCTCAAATGCACCTTTAAGGACAGTAAGGAAGAATATAAAATGAAGGTAGCTAACTATCCAAAGGATAGCCACAAGGCCTTTTTCAGCTATATTAGGAGTATTTGATGTAGTACTCAATATTTTTCTAAACTGGAATTGAAGGGCACCACTTATTCTATTGCCAAAGTCATAGTTAGTGTCCTGGCTGACAAGTTAACTTCATATTTTCACCCATCCATTCATCTCCATGCTCCCTCCATTGAATCTCTTAATTTGATTCTCACAAGCTTTTCAGTCTGTTTCCATAGAGTATGTGCCTGAGGTAAGGTAAACAGCAGTTGTCAAGTCCCTGCATAAAGGTGACATTGCAGATGACCCTTAGAATTATTGCTCCATTAGCTTCACTAGTATACATCTTAAGTCAATTTTGTTAACAGAAAAATTAGTCATTTTTGCAAACTCTTGACCCTAGTCCATTTGGTTTCATGAAGGGTAAGGCTTGTCTGCTTAATTTGGTTGATTGTTTTTGTGTGTGAGACTGATGCCATTGATGAAGGTTCGGTGCATGCCACTTTAATCTTGCTGGGGTATTCAGTACAGTTCCCCATAAGGCCACTGATAAGCTTGAGAGCATTGATAAGCTTACTAGATTAAATACTGACACCTGCATCATTCAACAGATTGCAAACTGCCTGTTATATTGAAAATACTCATCTTGAGAGTTGATGATACCTTCTCATCTAGTAGTCTAGCCACTAGTGGGGTGCCTCAGGACCAATTACTGGTCCCCTTCTCTTCAGAATCTACTATTCTGATGCAAAAGCAAATGCATAAAGTTTTTGATGGACCACAATTGCTGATGACTGCAAGATAGGTGTCCTGACTGATTCCTTTACAAATGTTTATATTCTCCAAGCAGGGATGGAGAGCCAGCATTTTTTGTTCTAACTATGACCTTAGACTGGATACAAACAAAAGCAAAATGTAGTGTAGATGTATTTGGGAAACAAGTCCATTCCATTGTTTATCACAAATGGAACCTCCCTTAAGGTTCATAATGCTATTAAAGATCTGGGTACGTTCCCTTTGATCATCAAGTGTCGGTTATAGTAAGGAAATATTTTTAGTTTGGCCATTTAATTATTAAGGGCATATGTAGATACATAGGTGTCAGACCATCTGTAAGCCAGTCTTTGAATGTAATGCACAATTTCTTGTGTATGTCTGCAGCGATGTATCCAAACTTGGACATTGTTCTTGTTTTATAATGAACAGAATTAAAAGGCTTGACTAACTTAGTTACCCTGATAGGCTAAAAAGTCTCTCCATTTTTTTCATCTCATGCAGATTCCAGCATGGACAGCTCTATCTTGCCTTCAGGGCTGTGAAAGACCCAGTTTTATGAGACGTTCTCCACTTTAGAAGTACTAGTAATGTTAAAAACATTCAATCAAAAGTTGTCAACTAGATTTGTAGCATAAATGGGATGACTTGTAGGGGCAGGTTTATTATTCAATGGATTTTCTACCTGTGGAGCAAACTTCTCTTGCATATTAAATGGTGTAACACTTTGGACTCGTTCATTAATTTTTTTTTCCACCTCAAGTTTCATCAGTTATAGCTAACAGGGTGCCCTGCATGCCATGATTCTGACCCTGAGCCCCAACTCCCCTCCTATCATAAGCACATTTGCAGGTCCCCCAGTAGTTTAAACCCTTCAGGACAGGGTCACCAGGTTACACTCTGGCATTGGTGGTTTTCCTGCCAGTGATGAGTGAGCCTTTGAAGCCAACACAGAGACCTACTCTAATGTGCTGTAGCCCTTTTCTCATGTTTTGGCATCACTTTGGAGGATTGCTTAGGCTATGATGTGTGGTTACTTTGAGCAGCTCTAAATAGGGCCTAAGATTCAGTACACCCCCTCAGACCCACCTGTTTACTCAACTCATTTGCCACCAGCACTCTGAACTCCACCAGAGCTGGATAGGTTGGTCATCCCTGTATTGCACATCACCCTTCACCCCTTTGAAAGGTGAGCAGGCATAGCCTTGCCATTCCTTTACCACCTTTGTTCAGCTTTTCCTGTGCTGAGGCAGCTAATTGAACCCCATTCACCTAGGTTGTAGTCAAGGTACTTTCCCAATGTCACAGAGCTGAACTTCTTTAAAATTAAGCTCTGATGACTGGATGAATTCATGTAAATTTACTTGGATTAGCAGTGTTACTCTTATTAAAAAGGAAGATAATTTACTGGTTATATTCCCAAAGTACATGACTAGACACTAAATGGTCATTCAGACTACCTGCCTAAGACTAACCTGTGAATCTGTAATACAAAATCTAACCTTGTCTGTGTTAACTGCATTCACCATACTATTAAAACTTTGTACAAATCTTAACTGCTTGCCTATAACTTATACTGACACCATGCATTTTAGTTCTTAGTCAGCTTGATCTTTAAGAACAAGGAGTGCTCTGCACGAAGAAGTAATCAAAGAAACTGTTTCAGGTAATATTTTGTATGGTATCCTGCCTTTAAGCATACCAAGCCTTCAAACAAATCAGTGTAGCTTTTCAAAATATCACTTTCATTCTTTGCTACTGTAATTTATGCCTCTGTACTATGATGAAGTATTAATTACAGCATGTTTCTGCATTCTTCAACGGCATTGTGTTGTTTAGCAGTAGAATTATAAGTGCACACACTTTTCTTTGAGGTCTATAATTTCCACAGCTTTTGATTATCCTTGTTCTGTATTTCATTAACACTTCTTAAACATTCAAATTGACAGCCAACTTGAGTGTTCTTGCCTCCCTGTATTATACTCTTACAATCCTGAGTCCAAGTCAGCTTCTACACATTTCCATTAGCAGTATACTGAATATTTTGAGTGTAGGCTGCATTTTTGTCTTTCAAACATACATGAACACATTCATTTTATATTTTGTTAGCATGAGCTCTCTTTATCATGCGTATAGTCCCACAGGCAACTCTGCTTAATATGTTTGGCTGTTTTATTCATGCTTGCAAAGCTACAATCTGATGCAACAATCTGTATATTGTTATACAGCCAACTCACCTAGAATTGTTCCAGTGCATTTAGACTGAGTACAGTATATGACTATAGTGTACATGCAGACTTGCTCATCTTGCAGTTTAAATGCATCATTTTGAATGTAGATTGAGGCATTACATTGCATTATATGCCAGTGTCCAGTTTAAATATAAATGCTTTTCATTCATTCATATGTTTTCAGCTTTAATATAATTTTGTGTTTCCTTTACATCTTTCGTTCCATTTGCAGAGTCACTCGGTATGTAGTGCGTATCTTGGCGTTTAGAATGCACATTGTTCACTGAATTATTGTTTGTCATACTCAGGTATTTTAAATTAACTGCATTAATATTGCACTAATGTACATATGATTAGTCTCTCCACATAATCAACAGATTTGATTTTTTTTCTTTCTGTATCAGGCCTTTTCCTGCTTTAATCCACAGCATTTACACATGTTTGCTACCAAGGGCCATCTTGGTTATGTGTTCAACCACATTTCACTTTTGTTTTATTTTTAACATTTCTAGGCTTTTTTTCCTCATAGTCTTAGTTTTACACATTTTCAACTCCTCTATTGTTATTTTGAATTGCATACGTGGCAGTTCACTGACATGACACAGTTATTTTTCACTGTTAAGTTAGATTGTCTCAGTTGTCTTCATACCTCTGAACTGTCCAGATTTTCGGAGAATGCCCAGATTTTTGCCTTATATTTTTATCTAATCCTTGTAAAATTTGTGGTCTCCTGACAAATCATTGAGAACTGAAGTCATTAAATAATGACACATATTTAAGTTTCAGACTTCATATCCTTCAGAAAATGCATACTAATGCATAACCTGTTTTTCTATCAAATTTCTAAGTTAATAAAAGTAATATTTAAAAACTGTCCCTATTTTTGGGCCTTTGATCCTGCTTTATTTTTGGCATTGTCCGTATTTCTTGCACTAAAAAGTTGAGAGGTATGGTTGTCTTCCCTTTAACTTATCATTCCTCTTGTCACAAACAACTCTGCCCTTGTCAAAGAGAGTGAGACAATTCAGATTCATAGTCTTATGATGTATTTTAATTCACTGATGTAAGGACTCAATCACCTGAGTAAACATCTCCCATGTGGTATACTCTTCTTTGGCTTGCAATATGCCTGGATATTACATACTGTAAATTTGTTTTTTTGTTTTTTCCTCCTCTCTGAAAGATAATGGCTGTCTCACCTGTGACATAAGGAAATTTGGCTGACTGGATTCATTCCAGTTTGTCTCCCTGGCAATGTATAGTAAGATGCAGCTCAAAACATTAATCCCAGGACTTCTGATTTCCTGAAAGATGCCTGTGGAACTTCAGATATGTTGGAGGTTGTAGGGTCATCATCATAAGCTAAAAACTGAATATGCAAACGAAAAATTATGCTGATGGTCCAGTGAAGTACAAATTGTGTGAAATTGTGAGTGTACAGTTTGGAATTACTAATTTAAATGGAGAATTTTTAACATTTTCTGTCAACATTTGAAAAACAGAAAAATGTCAGATTAAGTGCAATGAGGGTTTGATTATAAAAGCCTTTATCAGATTAATTGTTGGCCAACTATTTAGACACAACCAAATGAGAAACATCATTAGCATTGAAGTAAGATCAATCCACTGCCTAAACATCAGTGTTAAAAAATAATTTTCTGCTGCTGTTTAATTCTAACACCATGTCATATCTGCAAGAGAAAGCAACAGTTCAGGATAGCACTTTGGGAAACAGGCAGTGGACATGCATGTCATACAGAGATGCTTCCATCACAAACTTTCCCTCGAAGCTGAAGACCCAGCCCTTGTCACATACATCACTCACTTAGTGTTAACCTTAGAGAGAGTACTTCTATATATGTATATAGTAACTGTTTGCCAGTTCTGATAAGGATTAGGCTGTGGGCCATTTCTACCTCCCCAAAATCTCTCAAGTAAGCCTTTATTTGATTGAATGGCTTTTTTTCTGTATCTGAAAAAAAGTTGAAACTGAATGGTTGAAGAATGGCTTTTTTCTGTATCTGAAAAAAAGTTGAAAGTGAATGGTTGAAAATTAACTAGCTGACTACATGCATGCTTGAAAGATTTAGCTGACAATGGCATAGTTGCACACTTTTGCAACAGGCAATTACAAATATGTAGAAATCTATGCAGACATTTAGTAATCTGGTTGTTAGCATGGTGACTGGTATTGTCTGTAGACAGTCTGCCTTGGGTAGCATAGTTTTGATTTCAGTGCAGTCAGTGATTTGTGTGTGTGTGTGTGTGTGTGTGTGTGTTTGTTTGTGTGTGTGTGTCTTATTTTCTCATTTGTCTGCAGCTAAGTGATCCTTGAGATGGTATATTCAATTGGAGAAACTGTGGAGAAGTAAAGTTTCTGAAAAGGTGGTGTAAGGGCAAAAAAAAACTTTGTTAAGGTAGATTTCACTATATGATGTCTGCAACTAACTGAAATTTGGCAAAATGAGATTTCAACCATTTGATTTTAGTGTTTTTAAATTTAATCAGCTGTTATTCCACAAGAAGATATGCACCTGAATCTCCTGTCCTTATCTATATCTTTGTCTAATACCCCTTGTAACTGACTTTGCAATTACCAGAGTCTCCTCTGTTTCCTATAAGCCAACCTGCCAATTCACTGTTTCCCTACAGAACTATTCCTCCTCCTCCTCACAGCCTACTCCCCTTTGTTAGGCTTTCTGCCATCCTGATGACTAAATCTGCTCATCTTCCCCTTCTGTATGTATCCTTTTGAAAGCTCACAGTGGTCTGTCTACCTCTTGTCTTTACTTCTTCCTCTTTTCCTACCTTCAACCACATTGTCTTAACCATCATTCAACAGCACCCCCCCCAATCTAACTAATCTCACTCTACCATCTCTCTATAGTTCCCTTCTACCTATTACAATTCCAGATGCTGTCATTTCTGTCCTTTCTGATTTATCCTCCTCTAATGCCCTAATTACTCTGTCCTACCTGTATCACCAGTCCATTCTCCTCTCTCCAGTGCCATCTTATTCCACAGACCATATGACAGGTTTATTATTTCTCTGAGATGCCAATGTGTTATAAACTGGAAAGCTTCTGCAAGGACTACCTAACTCTGCTGGAATTTATGAAAAAGGAGATAATCCCTTTTCTATCTTTCAGTTCTACACAGTCTGTAAGTTCAGATGCATCAGAATTTCCTTGCATAGCTATATCCAAGAGGGTGAGAGTCCAAGATCTCTAGAATAACCAAGACAAATTAAAAGCTCATAAATATCACATTAAAAATATTTTGGAAATTCTATGAAAGAGTGTATGAAGCAGAGAAATATGGAAATCAAGAAAATATACAAATGGAAATGTTTATGGAAGAATTAAATATGCCAAGCTTAGAGGCAGGTAAGGCTAAATTGCTAATGGTTAGGATTAGGAGGAGATGAGATAAAATTGTGATGTATAACCAATCTACAGGAAAGTCCTCAGGAATAGATGATATTCCTGTGGAAGTTTGGAAGCTAGGAGGGAAAAACTGATAAAGATCTGGAAGGTTTTGTTTAGCAGTATTTTAAGAGGAGGAGAAGTACCAACATCCTGGAAGAAAGCAGTGATAGCTGTAATACCTAAAGAGGGTAAAGATCCATCAACTCCAGCTACATACAGACCCATTTCAATACTAAACCATGATTATAAAGTGTTCATGTCTGTAATGGCTAAATGAATGGCAGAAGTAATGACAACATTGATAGCTATGGATCAATGTGGTTTTGTGGAGGGGAGGCAAACATTTGACAGCATTAACAGAACATTGATGATCCAGAGGGAAGCAGAATGTAAGAAGATACCATTGTTGTTTGTGGCTGTTGATGCAGAGAAAGCATTTGACAGAGTAAGCTGCAACTTTGTAAGCAGGACAATAGAAGCATTTGCATTTCCTGAAAAAAAATTATAAGGTTGATTAGAAACAATGGGAGGATATATGTATGTCTCCTAAATATGCAACAAAAGCTAGACGATTTAGGAATTTTGCTTGGAAATGTTTGCATAGATATTTTTATACCCCAAGTAGACTCTGGAGAATTTTTCCTCAGGTAGATAGAAAATGTTGGAAGTTTGACAGGGAAGAAAGAGGTACTTGGGAACATATTTTCTGGGAGTGCAGTTAGTTGGCTGACTTTAAGAATTCCCTGTGGGATGCACTGTTGGAGATGCTTGGTGGGCAGATCGGTGTGATGAGGATGATGATTTTTCTGATATATGACACAGAATCAGAATTGCTTAGACATGGTAAGGCCTTGCTGTGTCTAATTATGTGGCTGCCAAAAAAGCAATTACTAGAAAATGGAAATCAAAATCTAAACTAACTATATTAGAAGTAGTGAATATAGTGTCAGAGATAAAACAACTGCAACTGAGATCTTTAGAAAAAGGTAGGAGCAAACTACATAGGAAAAATGGGAATTGTGGAAACAATACCCATCTGGGAGGAATAAGGTTTAAAAGAAGGCAGGGCTTAAATGAGCTATATAATGTTTGAATGAAAATGATTGGGTAGATTATAAGTGATGCATAATGTTTGCAACTGGGAGTGTATCACTATGGTTTGTGATGTAAAATGCTTGCAACTAGGATTGTGTTGGTGTGGTTTGTTTTCATTTATATAAATGTATGATTCCTTATGTCGCAAGTGAAGGTTTAATAAAGATGTTTCTTGTTTAAAAAGGGGGAGCAGGAATTGAATAATTTATGTAATGTTGCTTAGGTTATATGATATATTGTAATATATGTGAAGCGTAACGTTTGTTAATTTTAACTTGTTAATACAGTTTGATTACTTTTATATAAATGTGCCTATGTCACAAGTGATAATTCAGTAAACGTGCTTAAAAAAGGTTGATTAGGAGAATATATATAAGGATCAGAGGTAAAAATTAAAGTGGGTGGGGTCCTCTCTGATAATTTCTGTTTGAGTAGAGGAACCAGGCAGGGGTATCCTATTTCCCCTTTGTTATTTGCATTATATTTAGAATCACTGGCAAAGAAAATAACGGATTCAGAATTTCAAGGCTATAATTGGTATGGTAGTCAAGTAAAACTGGGTGTGTTTGCAGATGATATAATTGTATACCTGACAAAACCAAAAAGAGACATTACAGTGTTGTGGAACATTTGGAGACAGTTTCAAATCTTTTTGAGATACAAAGTTAATGAAGCTAAAACAAAGGCAATAGTGATAAATTATTTACCCACATATTAATTGGTTCAGTGATATCCATATTTATGGGGATATGATAACATGAGGTATTTAGGAGTATGGATTAAGAATGATTCTGGTGTGGCAGCTAAGGATATGTGGGAAGAGACTAAACAAAAGATAATGCAAAAACTGAGAAAATTGAAGTTTTGTTATATGGATATGGATAGTAAGATACAAGCAGTTAAAATGTTTTAGTCCCATTAGTATTATACACAGGTCAGGCATATTTTTATCAACCACAGGACAAGTTATAGATAGCAATTAATAAAGAGCTGAAGGGGTTTATCTGGGAGGGGAAGACAGCAAGAGTGAAGTGGGGTAAGCTGATTCTTCCAGTAGAACAGGATAGATCGGGATAACCCGATGTGAAGGGGTAGTTCATAGCTATACCTGATGTGAAAGGGTAGCTCAGAGCTATACAGTTAAGGTTGCTATACATAGCACAAGCAGAAAACTATAATTCAAAGTGGAAATGGATGATGAGATGGGGGGGCTTAAGAAAACAAGCAGAGACTGGGACTTTGAATGCAGGCCTTTAAGAAAAATAACAGTAATCATACAGAATGTTATATCCGTAAAGTAGCAGAATGTATCCTAAGAACTATGCCAACACAGGAATGGAGAAAGGAGATTCTGCCAATAGAGATAACTGTAATTAGGGATATAGACAGTAGGCAAGATGGGGCTGGAATTTTTGGAGAAAACTGGCCAAAGGAACCAAAGTATTTGGAGCAAATAACTAGAGAGAGAAAGATGACAGGATTGGGAAGACACCAAGAATGTATTTGGACTGCAGGTTAGTGATTGCCTTCCCTATCAAGCACTGATATCAAGAGTACAGGCAAAGAGAAAGAAATAGGGGGTCCTAAATGAAAGACCAGCACTGGTAGAGTTTTTACTAGAATCGAGAACAAAAGCTGCCATTAAAAAGGAATAAGTAGAGCATGTAAAATATTGCATGATAACTATAAAAAATCAATCAGAGGAGGTTAGAAAGGATTGGGAAGAGAGATTGAATAAGAAATTCACAAAGAAAGAATGTGAGGATATCTGTATGTCTCCCAAATGTGCAACAAAATCTAGAAGATTTAGGATTTTTGCTTTGAAATGTTTACATATTTTATACCATGAGTAGACTCCAGAGAATTTTGAAAAAGTTTGATTGTTATCAATGAAAGTGCTAACTTTTATTAAACAATGTTTGTTATAGTATTTTGTGCCAAGTCTCATTTTATATGTTGGTCCGACCATTGCAATATTTTGGTATATAAGATAATAAAAAATTACCGCTAACTCTCCCAAAGTATCCTGCAGCAAGTAGATAAACCAACTGTAACAGTAAAAACAACTATCAGGATACACCACGAGAAGTCCAGCTGATGCAAAAAAAAAAAATTTTATTAAAACAAGAAAAAAAAAAAATAAAGAAGTGCTTCATGCTTCTCATTTCAGAATATTTTGGTATATAGTTTGTTCACGTTTTTTTGTGGTTGATTACTTTTATATCAATTTAAATTTGCCTATGTCACAAGTGATAATTCAATAAAGATTTTTTTAAAAAAAGCTCATAAATATTAAAGAAAATGTTGGTGCTAATGAATTTTTTTCACATCCCTGAACCATATTTCAACCCAAGGCCTTTCGCCACTCATCTCAGACAACACCACAGTGATGTGGCACATAAACAAATACGGGGTGGGGGGGTCTTATCCCTTACAGACTATGGTAGTTGGAAAGCTAGTCTGTCATCTCTCTGTCCCTTCAGCCCACCTGCATTCAGTCAGAGCAGATCTTTATTGCAGACAGGCTGAGCAGGACCGGGACAGGCCTCTGTCTGATAAAAATCACACCTTGGGTTTTCCAGGTAATGATCCATCTGTGGGGAAATCCTCACATACATTGTCTCTACCCACAGCTGACAGTTTAAAGAATTATTTTCCAGGGTACAATATCCTTGGACATGGAGTACAGATATCTTTTCATCCCTATGGACATGAAGGTCTCTGGATGCTTTTCCACCAAATACGCTGATAATCTACATTCTTCAAGAGAGTCAGAAAGACTCTCTAAGGATTATTGAGATGACTCTCTTTTGTCCCAGGCAACAGTTCTCTCTCTCCTACAGTAATTGCCCTGACAAAGTTTAAAAGGCTTCTTCACAGAAATTATTTACTCACATAAAGTAGAGCTTGATTGATACGTCCCAATATTTAATTTAATTAACTTCCTGAATGATTGAAAATCATATGATGTTCATCATACTTATCACTGGTGCAGCAGCCTTAGCTATATGTGTTATATCCTGCCAAGCATATAACAGCTGATTAGCTTCGACAATTTCAGGGCACCTTCCACATGCCCAAATAGTCAGCTTGAGCTGACTAAAAAGGCAGTCTTGGGTGCTAAGCCCTTCAGAGCTTTCCTGCCATGGAAGAGAGCACACTTTTTTGGGCTTTTGAGAAGCAACAATTTGCTTGTGTTATTCCTTTGCTGGGTAGATAAGTTCCCTGTATGGAAAAACCTTCAATGTTAAATAGTTGTGTGTTTTATTGTACTTTCCTGTTTGGCAAAGTTATTTTGAAGCTTATGGGCAGATCCTCATGAATGGAAACGTAAATCAGGGGTCTTCCAAGATTTGATCCATTTGTGGGAAGTTCCTCAAGTAGACCTATCTGCCTCCTCTCTGAAAAGTCATATGGTAAATTTTTGCTACAGGACTTCATGCAAGAAGGCCTAGAAGACAGATGACATTTTCTTTCCTTGGACGGCTATGTTCCTGTGTGCTTTTCTACACTTTCCACTGATATATTCAGGGTACTTCTGAAGATTTAGAAGGAATCCCCAAAGGTCATAGTGGTGACTCCATTCTGGCCCAGGCAGCAGTGGTTATCTCTTTTTTGGAAATGGCCAGGGGTAATTACCACGTGTTTCCTCACAGCATGGATCTACTAACACAAGATCAGAGGTGTTTAATACATTCTGACCCCAACTTACTTCAACTGATTGTCTAGATAATAGGGTCTTAATTTCCAATAGTCACTTCTTTACTGAAGATGTGCACCAGATACTAATGGAGGCAAGAAAGCCGAGAATCACATAATAGCATATGGAAAAGGTTTTCTAGTTTGTGCCAGCAGAATAACCAGCACCTATTCAGAGCTCATTGTTACCTGGTTTTACAATATTTGTGTGAGTTACTATTCTATGGCGTTTCTTACCTCTCAATCAAGCTTCATTTATTAACCATTTCAGCATGACTGCCCATGGATCCTCCCCTCAGTGCATTCTCTTGTAAATTGTTTTTGAAAGGGGTTCTGCATAAGTAACTATTATGAAAAACAATGGTCCCTCCTTAGGATTCTAATTTTATATTAGAGGAACTAACACTTGCTCCATTTGAACCAACTAATCTGGCTGACTTGAAGTTCTTAACATGTAAAATTGTTTTGCTGATTACTCTGATCTCTGCAAGAGTTTCTGAGTTGCAAGCTCTTATAGTGAGTCATCCCACAGAGATAGGTTATCTTTGAGAACATTTACACCTAAAGTGGTATCCGAGTTTAGTAGGGCAAACTCTCCATCTACCCATTTTCTTTCCTGAACCTAAAATAAAGGAGAGAGGATACTCTATATCATGGATATCCACAGACAACTTAGTTACATCATAATTGTTAAGGTGTTCACCTCATAGATACAAGGTACAGAGTTTTATTCTAATTCAGTTATCCTAGTATTCAGCTATGAATGTACTATCTTGATTGAACTAAATCTTTCACATCTTCAGATAAGCTAATTTCTTGTAAAGGTAAGAAGGGATAACCTGTGTCAAAGCATAATATTTCCAAATGGTTGTCTCAGGCTATTACCTTCTGGTATACCCACCACAACAAAACTATTTCTAGTACGCTCAAGGCCCACTCTACCAGTTCATTAGCTTCATCTATGGATTTTTGGAAAGGGTTTGATTCTAGAAGTATTCTAGAAGCAGCAACATAGTCCTTTCTAAATACACTTACAAGGCTTTACAAGCTTAATTCCTTCTTTACGTCTACGCCAGGCTTTGCTAGGTCCATTTTATAGGGGCTCCCGGATCCTTCCCCTTCCATCTCCCAAATGTAGTAAGCTAGGGTAGTCTGCTCAAGGTTACTGCAGCAGTGATGAATATGATGAGCATAGTGCAGTTGTGTAAGTAAACTTGCCATAACAGTAGATGTTTGAATGATCACTGCTTCAGTAGCAGCTCCTTCTCTCTATCCCTAATGTTTTTTTGAGTTTTGTTTATGCCAGGGTGTGTACACTTATTTTTCATTGTTCCTAGCATTGTCCTTTCAGGGCTCAGCCTCCCTCTGTCTGTTGGCATGAAAGCTCTGAAGGGCTTGGCACCCAACCCTGTCTTTTTAGTCAGCTCGAGCTGACTGATTGTTTGTGTGGAAGGTGCCCTGAAACTTTGGAAGCTGGCAGGCTGTCATATTCTTGACAGGATGTAACCAATAGAGCTAAGGCTATTTGATCAGTGATCATTCACACATCTACTGTTAAGGGTAAGTTTGCTTACGCAGGTGTACGTTCATCATTGTGATCACTGCTATAGTAGTTTTAGTTGTATGGCTTATATCCTGCAGAGGATATAACAGCCAGTCAGCTTCAAAAGCTTTAGGGCACCTTCCACAAGCCCAAACCATTAGTCAGCTCAGCTGAGCTGACTAAAAGTCAGGTTTGGGTACCAAACCCTTCAAAACTTTTCTGCTGCCGAGAATAGCAATCCTCTGTGAGCTTTTGAGGATCAACAGTGGGCAAACTCTTTTCCATTGTTAGGCTGATAAGTTCTCTTTAGGGAAAAATCTTCCACATTACTTTTTTACTTATTTAAAGTTACCTTATCTGAAAAAAAGTACTTTTAACCTAGAAAAACATGTTTTCTTTGACTGCCTTGTGACTTTTATGTAGTTTTAAATAGGAGCACAATTTTTTTTACTTTTCTGTGAAGAAACTTATTTATTTTACATTTAGTGGATTACAAAAGTGTTTAAAATGATTTTTATTGTTTTTTTTTCCTGGAATGAAGTTACTTTTTTTTTTTTTTTTTTGCTGTTTTCCTGTTTTATCAACTATTGCTGCCAAGTTTCCCTGGGAGACAAGCACCATTTTCAGTCTCTTGGTCAGACCTTCTTTCAGCCAAAGCTGGGTCCACAGACCAGTCATCTGTTTCTTTGTAGCCCTTTGATATAGTCCATGCAGCCAATGTATGTATGGCTGTGGGTTAGTTATATCCTCTTTGGCTGTTGTGGTCAACTCAGTGGGCAAGGAAGAGTATTCTTGTTGGTTATGGAGAAGCGACAAGAAATGTGCCCCCACATAGGCAGAATATGGTGCCCGTCCCTGGGGAAGTTGTTGCTGACAATACTGCGTCTGTTTTTCCACACTTTCCTGTCAAAGAGAGAGAGAGAGAAAACTATACCTACATCTTCTCCTGTGTCAATTACTCTGGACAGGAGTGATTTATTGGGCTTTGCTGAGGGTTTTGTGCAGCCTCTTAACCCTTGTAACGTAGTTTCCAGTAAAAGAAAAATAAATTCCTCTTTCCCTGAAAAGGTTCAAGAACTGGAATCTGCATTGGATTGTGAAGGAACAGATACAGGTTTTTCTCCACAGGTTTCTCGTTCAGATTCTGAGGAGAGTATGGTACGTGATTTTCCCTGTGAGGGGTTCTCTTTCTCTAAGACTATTTCTAGGATGAACAAATATTTTCAGTAAGAGAATACCAAGGTTTCTCAGTCCCTAAGAAAATAATATGATTTTATAACTGCTGGAATTTCCAGAACCTTCACTCATCCTCTCAGTGCTATAACCTTTGGAGGATGTTTTGTAACAGCTTGTGATATCCTAAGCAGTCATCCTACTGTCCCCAAGACAGCAGATAAATTGTATAAAGTCCCCCAGTCTTTCAAGATTTTATGCACTAATGCCTGACCTCTGACCCAGCAGCTATAGCTTTAGTAAATCCAGCTGCTATTGCTAACAATTTGTTAATTCTGATTTTTCTCCTTTTGATAAGTATAAAAAAGCTGTTGATAAGTTTGTGAAAAAAATGTATGCGTCTGCAATTTTTATTTTTATAATTCTAAACTGTTCGACTCATACACTGGAGTTTATCCTGCCTAATTGTAAAAGTATGAGGAGTGTTTTGGCATCATTTTCCTGTTATGAGGAAAAATCTGCATTGTGTGGTTTAGTTTCTTCTGTTACTCAAGTCATTACTAATTTTTGAAATGTGTTTATAACCTTGTAGATACTACTTCCAGGGGCTGCTGCCTGTTCTAAGGTGGTTTACCTGGCTGCATTCTCAGAGTCTCCCAGATGATGTCAAAAATACAATTTTGAATTCTTCCTTGGATAGAAATTTATTTTGTGAACTCTTTGCTCAGAGGTTATCAAAACGTGGTATGAAGGGGTAAGCTGATTCAAAGGAATCCCTCATATTTTTCAGCCCTCCTTCTCTAATTCTACATGGGATTCAGTGCTCCCTCATCAAATCTTAGCAAGAAACAAAATAAACAATCTCAGCAGAATGCTGGCATGCAGACATGTAAAAAGCAATGGCCAGGAGGTTCCAAAAAGAAAACATGACCCCCCCAAGAATTATGGACAGTAAAATAAGTCAGAATGACTATATGAGGGGCATTGTTTCTTCCCCTAATTTTCTCAATAACACTGACAGTCCCTTAATCCTTCCAGAAATTCTGAATCTTGACTTCTCTGTTTGGCAATAGAATATTTCAAGCAAAAGTTGTTCTGAAAGTGATCCGTAAAGGCTACAAATTTCAGTGGGAAGATCTTCCTCCATTTCAGGATATTCATCCTCTTACTCATCCACCAGACCAGACTCTTATCTTTCCCCCCTTTTTACATCATATGGTGTCTCGGGGGATTTATAATCTGGTGTTCCCCAATTAGATAGGGGAGGTTTTACTCAAGAATGTTTCTAGAGGCAAAGAAAAAACATTTTTGGAGACTAGTTCTGGATCTTTAATTCCTGAAACAGTTTGTGCAAAAGTTCAAAATGGTTTCATTTCACAATCTGATACCCCTCCTTCCTTATTTAAGTTTTCTAGTTACCCTAAATTTAAAGGATGCTTGTCATCACATTCTTATTCACCCAGACTTCAGGTGTTTCTGGATCACATTTTCAGTTCTCTGCCTTATCCTTTTGGCTATCTACTACTCCAAGAGTATCCAAAAAGTGTCTAACTCCTATAGGATATTTTTCCATAGTTAGAAGAATTGCATATCTTTGAAGATTGCTTTTTGAAATATCAGGACTCTGTCTCACGTTAATTAATCTCTTATACAAACTGGGATTCATATAGAACATTAAATGTCTTTTCTGACTCCATCTCACATGATTTTTATTTCTAGGGTGCCTGTTAAACACCTCAGTACAAATAGCTTTTATTTTATAGGACCACAGGAAAAATAGATCTATGTTTAGATATATTCATGGGGTTTTGTATTCTTTCTCAGTGATCCACTCCCATTGTATTTTCAAATTTCATCTCTGGAATTTGTAAAATGGGAAATCAAAGGGTAGAGAGATCAAATTTATCAGAATCAAGGTCTCACATTCTCCCCTCCTGCTCCAAAACTATTAGTCATAACAGATGCCTCAGACTTTGACTGGGGAGCAATGTCTATGTTGATAAAAGTCTAGGGTCTTTGGGACAAAAAAGACAGACCAAAACACACAGTTATACATAAAAGAGATGTTAGCACTTTTAAATGATCTCAACTCTCTGAAGTGTCAGTGGTCCATAGGACCCCTTCAGGTGTTTACAGACAATACCACAGTGATATGGTACAAACTAGCAAGGATGTCAGATCTTACCCCTCTGCGAACTAGCCATGTTAGCATGGGATATAGCTATGCAGCACAGTCTCACTCTGCAGGCATTCCATCAGAATAAAACTGTGACAGACAAGCTGAGCAGGACCAGGGCAGGTCCCTTGTGCATACTTTTACAAGGCACTATAAACTGGATTCCTTCTCCAGGTCTAGGACAGACATTGGTAGAAGCATTCTCCAAGGACTCCTAGACCTTTCCACCTCCAAGTTATTTTAAGCGATGGTAATCTAGCCATATAGCTAAAGCTACTACAGCAGTGATCATGATGATGAACATAGTGAAGTTGTGTAAGTAAACTTACCATAACAGATATTTGAATGATCACTGATGCAGCAGCTGCTCCCTACTTCCATACCCCTTGGTTTTGTGTGTTTTTTTATGCCAGGGTGTGGACATTTATTTTTGTTTTCTTTTTCTAGCAATGCCTTCTCTGAGTTTAGCCTCCCACTCTCATTTGGGATGAACATAGATGAATATACTGAGACAACTATGGCTTACATATCCAAATGCATGGAGGATGTAATGAACATCAAAAATATTAAAGTAAGAGCCAACCAAAAACCATGACTAAACAGCAAGGTGTACGGGTTGCTGAGGGCAAGAAACATTGCTTTCAGGGCAAAGGATAAGAGGGTCTAAGTGTGGCAAGGGCTAATCTAAAAAAGGGTATCAAGGAGGCCAAGCGGGAGTATGGAAAAGGGATGCAAGGATGCTTTGAGGATGCAAAAGACTCAAGAAGTCTGTGGCCTGGTTTTCAACAGCTAACTAACTACAAGACTGAGTCAGCTCAGTGTGTTAATAGCACTCAATTTCAGGACAGTCTAAACACATTTTATGGCAGGTTTGAAAAGAAAAACAACCTGGAGGCTGTAAAGCTTCTCAATGACCAAAAGGAGGCAGTACTCAACTTCAGTGCTGTGGATGGAAGGAACCAACTGAAGAAAGTGAACCCCAGGAATGATGCTGGCCCTGATAACATTCTGAGGAAAGTATTGAATGGTTGTGCAGACCAGCTCAGCATAGTCCTGATGGACATCTTCAATACTTCACTTATCCAGGAAAAAGTACCAGCATGCTTCAAAATTACTAACATAATCCCTCTGCCCAAAAAAGCCAACCCCACCTGCGTAAATAATTACAGGCCAGTGGCCCTTACATCAAATGTAATGAAATGCTTCTAAAACTGGTTAAAAAGCATTTGACTACAGTACTTCCCCAATCCTTTGACCCACTGCAGTTTGCCTAATGGGCAAACAGATCAACTGCTGATGCCATTTCGGTGGCACTTCACCTCACATTGGAACAACTTGATTAGAAGAGCAACTATGCCAGGCTGTTGTTCATAGTTTTCAGGTAGGCATTCAATATGGTGATCCAATGCAACTTATAGAAAAGCTAATCAACCTTGGCATAAATAAAGGGCTGTGCAACTGGATCTTTGATTTCCTGACTGGAAGACCACAAAAGACCTGTGCTGGTAACAACACTTCAGGGAGTATTACAGCCAACACTGGAGTACCCCAGGGTTGTGTGCTGAGTCCTCTTCTGTTCACAATCCTTACCCATGACTGCTCTGCGAAAGCTAGCAACAACCACATCATCAAATTCACAGATGACACCACAGTGGTGGGACTCATAAGTGGTGATGATGAGAGTGGGTATAGGAATGAGATCAACTCCCTGATTGAATGGTGTAATAATAAAAGTTTGGACTTGAACATCAATAAAACAAAAGAAATCATTATTGACTTCAGGAAAAACTCTGCCATGTACCTGCCCCTCAAGATCAATGGTGAAGAAGTGGAGAGATTCCAGACTACAAAGTTCCTGGGGGTACATATATCAGAGGATCTTTCTTGGAGTACAATCACAGGCCAGCTAATTAAAAAAGCCCACCAGTGACTACACTTCCTAAGAAGGCTTAGAAAAGCAAAGCTCTGTATAAAAGCTCTAAATACCAGCAACAAACACTGTATGGTTCAGTAACAGCACAATGTCCGAAAAGAAAAAAAGAAGAAGCTGCAAAGAATAATAAGAACAGCAGAAAAGATCGTGGGCACTAGTCTTCCTACCTTACAGGAACTCTTTGAAATGAGATGTAAAAAGAGGTCCCGCAAAACACAGAGTGACACTTCTCATCCAGCGTATGGTTGGTTTACTAAACTTGCATCTGGTAGAAGGTTATGGAGTATCTGCTACAGGGCCTCCATATTCATGAACAGTTTTTATCCAACTACAATAAGACTCATTAATGCAGATGTAAATCTGGAAATAACAAAACTATAACAGATTGTTACCCTCTCATTCTTTTCCTTTTTTTCCATACAGTAATTCTATTTATTTACTGCATACAAAAATGAATATATTCTCAACCAAGTGCAATTTCAATCACTTCCTTGTATGCAATATCACCCAATCTCATCTGTGAGTATAGTGTACCTTTTTTTCATGTGTTAATCATCTAGTAGTCAGTATTGCCCAGTGTATATAAATAGTGTACAAGCATGTACGTCAGCTACCCAGATATTTACCTTTGTACTACAGTTATTGTTTATTCTTTTTAATATCTATCATGTCTGCCTTTTTGTGTTTGTTTTCTCCTGTAAAAGAGCTGACACTCGAAATTTCGTTTAGGCAGCACTTGTATTTCCTAAATGACAATAAAGTTTCTTTAAATCTTTGAAATTCGTGTGTGTGTGTATGTGTGTGTGTGTGTGTGTGTGTGTGTGTGTGTGTGTGTGTGTGTGTGTGTGTGTGTGTGTGTGTGTGTGTGTGTGTGTGTGTGTGTATACATGAGAAAATGTTTGTAGTTGTTGCCAAACTGTGAACTAGGGCCCTTTACAGGAGTTGCTATCCTCTGGCCTTTCTTACTCTTTTTCAAGATTTATCCTTTGGTAATTTCTGCTAGTCTACTCTTAAAATACCCGCTTTATTCTTTACATCAAATGAAGCCATTTTTGAATGGGTCATAATTAACTGTCCACACAGGAGGTAGGTTGCTCTTTCTTGAGATCTTCATTTTGTATGAAAAAAATTACATTGTTCCTTTTGACTCACTCATGAGGTAGACTGAAGTTATTATACTCACCATAAAAAGGCATTTTCAGGCAGGGTCAGGGCCCATTTTTTCAGGGCTGTGGCTTTATATATATATATATATATATATATATATATATATATATATATGGGTCTACCTGACATGGTCGATAAGCCATTTAATCGACTTTTATTTGGTCGACAATTCATATGGTCGACAGGCAGATTTGCCCCCCTCCCCAATGTTGTGCAACCCTGGAGTTGATATATATATAGTTAGGTGGGGTGTGGGGGGCACAGCCCCCCACATAAAACTGCTTGTCGACCAAATAAAAGTCGATCAAATGGCTTGTCGACCATGTCAGGTAGACCCATATATATATATATATATATATATATATATATATATATATATATATATATATATATATATATATATATATATATATATATATATATATATATATATATATATATATATATAGATATATATATATACATGGGTCCCCTTCAGATGGTCGAACTTTTAAAAGCTCGACTTTCATATGGCCGAGACCATATGATCAATTTTTTAAAAAGCTTGAATGGTCTGAATGTTGATCTCCTTAGAGTGCATAATGGGAAGAGTTCCCTTTACCGCAATGTAGTGCGATTTCGGAGTTGGTATATTTAAATAGCAGGGTGTGTGTGGGGGTGCAGGGGGGCTTGTCCCCCTGCTAGCACTGTTTAGTTTTTTTTGTTTATTTTGTTTCACATTTTCGAACATTCAAATGTTCGATCATATGCTCTCGACCATATGAAAGTCAAGCATTTGGATGTTCGATTATGTGAAGTAGACCCATATATATATATATATATATATATATATATATATATATATTTATATACACACACATATTTATGTGTGTGTGTGTGTGTGTGTGTGTGTGTGTGTGTGTGTGTGTGTGTGTGTGTGTATATATATATATATATATGTGTGTGTGTGTGTGTGTGTGTGTGTGTGTGTGTATAAATCTATATAGGGTTGGAAAAATTCAACATACAGAGGTTAAAATACTCCTCCAGTGAAGAAAGTACATTTCAGCAGCTGGGTTATAAAGGGATAAATTTCATTTAAGTGGATTGTATTTTTTCTCTATATATGGCATTCTTGCACAAAGCTAATATGGCTTTCTTTTTTTATTTTCTTAGCCAAATAGGTGGATTGCACTGAGGGCCATTATTAACCATGACCTGAGCCATGTAGGCAAAGACTCACAGAACATACAATTAAGCAGTAGGTTACATAATCAGAAGAAACAAGTTAAACGTTATCCACAAATATCAACCTTAAGGCAAATAAATACCACATTAGCCACTCTTAATTTATTGTGAACTACTGCCTGCATTTAATTTGGTCATTCATGAGGTGCTGTTGCAGAAGCTGCCCTGTTTTAAATTTTCCTTCAGTGCAGTACCCTGTTTTCAGGCCTGTCCCCAAGATAATGGGGAAATCTAAGTAAAAATTAATGACACCTTCTTTCATTCTAACCCATTCAACATTGTATTCAGTCAAAAGACAAGGCTGGAACCATTCTTGTTCACAATTTGTATTACTGAAATGACATTAAGTATCAGTTGGCTCAAAGTGATACTTATCCTTTGTTGAATGGGTTGGTCCCACAGGAGAGACCAGAGGTAGCATTTATACTACTGGGAAAAATCTGGCTAAGGTATCAATTACTTCCCCTATTCTTTTTGATAGATGCTGTGAAATCTTTTATATCCACCTGCTCTACCACCAATGCAAGCAAATGAGACCTTGATTTGACATCTATTCTGAAGGACAACAAACTCAGGAGTGCAGTATTTCATTTCTGAAGTTTTTAATTGTGGTAATCAGGTATGAAACTCTTTTTTGAAGAAGTCCAGTGTTGAAATGGGATGAAAGCACTGAAAGTTAATTAAATGTTGTTGATATTTGAGCTTCCCTGTGGCAGGTTATTTTGTTTTACATTGTCTTTTATGCTTAAGTATCTGTTGGTTACATTTATGACTGGCTTAATCTGCCATCTCTTACATGAAATTTATGTCAGTGATTTTATTAGAATCCATGCTTGGTTTCATTAGAATGGCCTCAGGATTTATAAGAACAAAACAAAGGCACATGTCTGTGGCTGGTTAGGTGAAGTGGGAACATGCTTAAAATCACTGGGTCTTTCAAACACTGCAGTGATAGCTATACCCATCCCATCTTCATTGTGCATGTAAATCATATTGTTGACAAAATACTCGAGTAACCGAGCAATTGGAATAACATGTTCTTCTGGCATAAGGCAAATTAAGTAATTGGGAACTATATCATTCTCATTCAGATGGACGACTGCCTACGTTTCCTTGGCTTAAGTTACAAAACCTTCGGAACAAGGTAGTTCACTTTGGGCTACAGAACCCTAATGACACTCTGCATGTATGTTCAAAGGTATGCACAAGCTACCAATCATGGAAGAGTAGGATAGAGTCTGTGATGATCCTTTTCATAAGGATTTAATTAAAGACGACTTGTCCAGACTCCATGAAGTGGGCAGTCTATCCTTGTATAATTCCAGGAGACTTAAGGTCTTCCTCCTAGCCCTTCTGCCATGAAAATCTGTAGAAAGAATTTTAACTCTGGATGCATAACCTTTTAGTACATTGCCCTCAGCCTTGGAAAAGCTAACATCTTTGAAACTGTAAAAATCAGAGAATATCTGGAAAGATTTTATGTTCGTGGAGCTACCTGCAATAATAAAATCAAAGAGCTGGACTGTTTACCTTAGTGTGCAGTTAGCTCTACTGTTTAATATTTTCAGTCCTGCATCCTATCTGATGCACTTTTGCTATGCACATCATTAACAACCGTTTGAATACGTATCATTTAACTGAGATGTATCTTTTATTGCTTAATGCAACTATGACTTAACTTTACTTTGTATCTGTATTATTCTTTGTAATATCTTGTTGTCTCAATTGTGCTCTTGATTTGCTTTCAAATGTAGCAAAATGTCACTTGGGCTTGGTTTATTCATACAGCTAACACCACACTAAGGTACACTAGTCTTGAACATTTCACAAAAATCAACAAATTTATTTTCAATAAATTCAATTGAAATTTTAAAAGTAAAAAAAAAATGGTGACATTCCCATAATGTTGCATATGGGCTGTAGTGTCACTATAACTATTGGTTTGATTCTTATAACATCACTTGCATACCTGAGTGACTATTTACAATCTCATGGGTCACCTCTGCAAACAGAGACTTTTTCTTGCCTGTTAATAAAAATGATACTGCAGTCAGAAAATATTAAATGGCTAACCTAAAAGCCATTTGCAGGATCAATGATTATGATATATATATATATATATATATATATATATATATATACATACATACACACGCACACACACACACACATTAAAAGTCTACGTTTCAAATAAATCCTTCTGAACCGCATATCAGCAGAAACCAATTAGAAGGGAGTGTAGCTGAGTTGCCTCAGTTTCTCTCTAGAGAGTAAACAACGAGCCTTTTGCCTAATCCTTAATTGGAATTGTCATGTTTCACAGCTGTCGTTCTGACCCACTGAGATTGATTAGTATGAGTATTGTCACATGGTGGTGAAGTGATGACATTTATAACCACTTGTGCTCCTTCTGACAGACCAACAGTAGAACAGGGCTTATCCAACAGAGAGGAATTTACCATCAATATAATCTTAAAAGAATTAATGACAATAAGAAAACTGAGGTGTTCAGCAAATTGCAGTGAATGTATGTCAATTCACTTTGTACAGAGTAATCTTCTAAACAGGGACAGGAGCAGATAGAAGGGTTGTAAACAGCAAAGAAAGCGTTAACAGAAGAAGGAACATGCCATAGTTACTTGATACTCAAGACAGAATCTGAGCTCTGTTTTCTATTTTTATACCTCAAGATCCTCTTCATACCCCTCAACCTGCAAACATTGAAAATAGGAACAAAGGGTCTTGAAAAGTAGGTACATTCAACTAATAATCTGTATATCAGATTAGCATAACATTTGAATACCAAATAGCACATACCTTTTCCCACTTCCAATAGAAATGTGAGATGCTACCCAGAAACACATTTAAAAAAAGACATTGACATAATGATGGAAAAGTATAAACACATTACCAAAGAGACTGTAAAATCTGTAGACTTCAATTATTTGTACTGCAAAATTCTTGTCACACAAGGTCATTAGTTTTTGCTTCACAAAAAGGTAGATCTAAGATGTGTGTTCTCTTTCTTTAATTTGTTATTGCCACTAGTATTTTGGTCATATACTGTGGTTTTCTGTGTACTAGACAGCTTCAAAAGTTACATGTGATGAGGGATATTCAGAAAAGTGTGTGAAGGGGCAAATCAAGCTTGAAAATAGGGACTTTCCTCCAAAAATAGGTACATAATGTGCAGAGGAAAATCAGGCCTTAAAATAGTGACATTCCTCCAAAATATGTACATTATGTGCCAGGGAAATCAGGCCTGAAAATAGGTATGTTCCTTTAAAATGGGACTTTCGAGAGGTCTGCATCTCCCATCTGCTATTTCTTGCAAAATCTGCTGGACTATGCTAGATGATAATGTCTATAATTCTTTTTTTTCTTCTTCTTTGTTTTGCATTTGTAACCTTGCTTTTTTAGAGCTGCTGTATTGTACTAAGGCTTACCATTTAAAAAATGCACACTCTTTTAACTGGATCCCAGGAATTTTACATTCCATGGGATCATGGATGGACTTTGGCTTAGGTGACCTAGGTGGTTGCCTAGGGTGCTACTTAGCTAGGGGTGCTTTATTGACATATGTTTTTTTTGTTCTCTGAAAATAAGCTATGACCGTACAAGCAAAGCACTGCACTCTTCTTTCTTGGCTTTTGCTTGGTCCATCCAACACTGTATACAAAACATCACAGAGGCTCAAAGGCCTGTGAAGCTCTATAATTTGTTGTGTACATCACAGTGAGTAGGACTGAGCAGAAAGCCCAGACTTTGAATGATGTAAGGTAATAGCCACAATAGTGTGAGGAGTTTTGTAGCTGACAGGACAGTGACGGTCTGCAAAAGACTATAGGGGTGTGATTTGTAACAGGTAAGTGCTTTTTTTTAGTCCCTGCTGAGCCGCCCTCACTCATTTGCCTCATATTATTGTCCCGTCTTTCACATTTTTTGATTTTCAGGTAAATCACTGTAGGTTGCAGTTAGTTAATAATGCCAGACGTTAAAGTTTTATTCCTCTTTTTGTTCAGAAAGTGCACATTGCTGCAAAACATGTTCTAGTAACTTTTTAAGTGAATTAAAGTAATGTATAAAAATTATACCAGATTTTGGGTCTTTGTCCATCTATTATGTTGACTTTGATGATAGGATGTTAAAGAAGGAGAGAGCATTCTAGACTTTTGTTTGACAAATGGCTTAATGGTGACCAACACATGGTTATCCAGGATAGACAGTCATAAGATCACATACAAGAGTGGTCAATATGTAATTCAGGTAGACTTCTTCCTAGTTATGAAAGGGCATTGTGGTAAAATCAGAGCCTGCAAAGTCATCCCAAGTGAAACAGTTGGCCCCATCATAAAACACTGGTGGCCATATTCAACCACATGTAGTTGTCTGAGGAGACTCTAATGTGTACAGAAACTAGGCTAAATACTTGGAAGTTAAGAGAGAAAGCACAAGAGATCAAAGAAATACTGAGGGCTCTAGAACCTCAAGAAGAGAAGGAAATTGGTGGAATCAAAGAATAACAGCAGTGTTTCAAAACAGCATATGTGAAGACAATAGTATGGATATGTGGCCAAGGCAGGTATGGAAATAAGGTACATAAGGAAAGTGGGTGGTAGAATGCAGAAGTCCATCAACATAAAGTTATCAAAAGAAAGAATGCTTGCAGGTAGAAGTATAAGATAGAAAAGATGTTCCAGGCTAAGAAGCAAAACTGTTTGTCTAACAAAAGAGGCTAAGAGAGCAGTTGCAATGGCAAAAAAGGCATCAAAGAAACTTTATCAGGTTCTGGAAAGTAACTTAGCACATGGCACAAGAAACCTCTATCAGGTTATAAGGCAATTATGGAAAGATAAAGAAAATGGTCATCAGACACCAGTCATAAGAGTGAAAGCAACAATCTACACAGCAGCCCAGAGAACATTAAAGGCAGGTGGAAGGATTATTTCAACAAACTTCTAAATGAAAAAAAAAAAAAAAAAAACTCCACAAAAGTTATACTGATAGCCTTAGATGAAAAAGTAAAAACCCACCCAGAAGAAGTAAGAACAACAGTAAGGAAAATGAAGTAAAGGGAAGACGCTAACTCAGATGATGAAGTGGCAGATATGATCGAGATGTTGGGTGCTTTAGAAGAGAAATGGTTCCTAAGAGTACTTTGCACAGTATGGAGAGAAAGGCATATCCCAAGTGACTGGAGAATAAGCATTGTAGTGCCAGTTCAAAAGAACAATTGGGGGTGTGTGGCCAAGATGGGCTCTGAATAGCAGCAATTCTCTTCAGCTCTGTCAGGTTAGAATTTATATGACTGTATTTTTATAGTAAATCTTATTGGAGGAACTTACAGTCTTCAGTAATAAATCCCTCTCATCTAGTTCTATGACTACATATAAAAATTCTGAAGAAATATTGATTTTTTCCTGTCAAAAATACTTTGGATACTTTATCTATCTTCACTGACAACAGAATGGCTACATCAAAAGCAGTACATCAAGAATCTTCTCTAAAGAAGGACTTACACTCTTTACTCATTACTGTACAAGAACTATCTACCAAAATAGATAAAATGGATTTAAAGATTGATATCTTTAAACAAGACTGCACTAAACAGATGGAAAAGATGCACAAAGATCTGCAGTTACAAAAATCTCAAATTTCAGGTATTGAATTAGCACTAAATGACATTGACAGTAGAGTACATAAAGATGAGAATAATATAGACTTTCTAATAAAGCAAAATACATACCTACAATCCAAAGTGGATGATTTAGAAAACCGGTCTCGAAGGAACAACATTAGAATATTTGGCTTACCAGAAAACATAGAGGGAAACAATATGTCAAAGTTCCTGACAACGTGGATCCAAGAAGTACTAGACCTACCAGAAGCCTTGTCATATGGTATTGAAAGGGCACACAGATCTTTTGCTTCATCTAAAACAAGTAAGAATACCTCTCCTAAATCTGTAATTGTAAAATTCTTATCTTCATATGACAAAGAACTAGTGCTAAAAACAGCCTGGGCAAAAGCTCCTATTAAATTAAATGACAACATCATTCGTTTCGATAATGATTACTCTTCAACAGTAATAGCAAAAAGAAAACTTTTCCTACCTTTAGTCAAAGAACTCAAAAAGGCACAAATAAAAACTCATCTTTTATTCCCAGCCAGATTAAAAATGTTTCTACAGGATGGTATCAAAACTTTTGATGATTTAGATACAGCCCTTAATTTTGTTAACTTTAACAAAATAATTGAAAAGCTAGAAGACATGGAATGGGCAAGTGCAAGTCTTAAAAGATTAGCTGAAAATGACAACTGGAAGTCAGTCGAAAAAAAAAAGAAGCTAAAGAAATAAGGATTTGCACCATTAATATGAAACTTTAAATCCAAACATAAGACTTTAAAGTAAATTCACGGTTATCACATGTAAGTGTAACATTCTCTTCTCCCTTTTTTCTTTTTTTTACTTTACTAAATATGTATGTGTGTTCATGTACTACATCCTGTTAGCATAAATATAGTTATGTATTTTGAATGTGTTTAAAAATTTAATAAGAATACTATTGAAAATGTTCATCTGGTTTAAATGAAAGACAAGGGGAAATGAAAGCTGTTCGTATGATCTTGTGTGAAATAGAGAGATCTGATTGTGGACGTTAATGTAATTACAAACAGTGTTAAGCTTTCAGGGCTAGGATGCATGTAGAAAGCAATCTGAATCTAATGTATTACTAATATCTATACAAGATTAATGGGACTGCTTCTGTTTAATAATTATTGCTTTAGCGATTGAACATACAACACGCGAATAGTCATTAAATGATGCATCTACATTTTAACATCTTGTTGATAACCCCTGAGAGACTCGTGCACTTTCCAGCCAGCTTTTTTTTTTTCACATACCAGTTTTGACAGTTGTTCCACGTGGACTCAAGAGACTAAAAAAAAAAAAAAAAAAGAATTCAATCATTATTTGTTCCCGCTTTACTCAGAACAGCTTTGAAATCCAGCTCGAGAGGCTCCGTTCATTATAGGAAGAAGAAACATCCTGATGTCATCATTCTTGACTGTGCGACACATTTTTTATGAACTTTAACCTTATGGGATAGTTGCACTGTCTTTTTTAGAATGTTGAACCGTGATTTCACCACAAATAAGTATATAAACACAAATAAACAGTTTAAACACTTTCATACATATAAACACATACATAACACATATTAATACACAATAATCTTCATTTTGTAATCCCCTACCTGCATTTGTAACTATAGTTAATATAAAAACTACACTATATCAGATAACTTTATATACAGTGCTAAAGCATACTAAATAACATAAATACATACTATGAAACATTCATTGATTGTTAATGTACTTCATATAAACTTCACATATACAAAATTACTAAATGTCATATAAGAAAAAGAAATGCCAGCATATGTTTATGACAATCCTATCTGTAATTCTATGATTGTTAAACAGTTATGAATAGTTTTAATTATGTTTCTTGTCTGTTGTAATTGCTTAACAATAATTGAACTTCAAGCACAGATATAGTAATTGGATATATTATATTAAATGTAATAGTAATTTAATGAATAGTTTAAAAGGGAAAGGGGGATAGAGGGAAGGAAACAGTGAAGAATATATACATTTTTTTTCTTTCTTACAGAAAATAACACTTTTTGACAGTAGCTGAGTTATTGTTACTATTTGTTAGGAGGATAATTTGAGTGGTATATGCTACTCGAATTAGGAGTATATAACTCCAGGAAGGGTTTTGGTAGACTTGTTATATTGATGTTTTGTTACAATGTTATGTTATTTTTTTTATGATGTTCACAATAGCAACATATTTTGAGACTCTTCAATATGTCTATGATTTGATAAGTATGTTTTCTAGCATTAGTGCTTACCAGAGAGGAATACAAGTGATTTACCTTGTATATATTTATGACACACAATATAAATGTTTCTTTTAAAGGGTATTTCAATACATTTTAATAGTCTAAGTAATCCTTGCAAGAGAGGAAGCTTGCTCAAATATCTTAAAATACATAAATCACATCTTGTCTTTTTACAAGAAACACATCTAATATCCACATATATTGATAAGTTAAATACCAGATATTATTCAATCTTAACAAGTTCAGAACATAGTGAAAAGAAAAGAGGAGTAGCTATTTTATTTAATAAAACACTCCCCATGCCTAAAATACTAGAAACATACAAAGATAACAAAGGTATGTTTTGCTCAGTCACAATAAAACTAAATAAAAAAATATATACTTTAATAAACATATATTGGATTCCAGGTATTGGTTCAAACACTGTCAAATTGCATTTAAATAAAATAGTTAGTCTTGCTAAAGGTAATTTAATTATAGCAAAAAGAAAAATTTCAACTTCAGCTAAATTACTATTGGACTTTATGCAATCATTTATTTTAAAAGATATAAATAACTTTGCAGATGTAGATTCACTTCCATTCACTCACTATTCCCATAGACATAAAACAAACTCCAGAATAGATAGAATTCTAATATCAAAATAATTAACAGATGATTTAATTAAAGTAAAAGTTATTTCATGTCCCTTATCTGATCACAACTCAATAACGTTTGAACTACTAATCAAAACAAATCACAATTTTATGATTAAAAGAATACCAGCATATATAACTAATTTGAAAGAATTTAAAGAATTTTTACTCTTAGAGATACAAGACTTTATCACATTAAATAATACTAATAATATTTCAGAAGTTTATATTTGGGATGCCTTAAAAGCCTTCTTATATGGGAGAATTCTCTAGTGGTATAATAATAAAAGGAAATCCTGGGACAAAGAATTATTAGATCTACAAGGTACATTAGACAAGCTAAAACTTAATTTAGATAGTAATACTGATAGACAAAACAAAGAGAAAGAAATAAGTAAACTAAATTCAAAATTCCTGGAGATCTTAAACCATAAAACAAAAATCAGAATAGAGAAATTTAAATTTATAACCTTCTCAACGAACCCTAAATCTTTAAATATCTTAGCAAATAAAACAAAAAGACTTAATAAATGTAATCATATTAAGGAGATCTATTCCCCAAAAAAGAAGAAACTTGTGTCTAATATACACAATATTTTACTGGAATTCAAAGAATTATTTCTTAAGATAAATCAGAACTCCCAGATAACGGATTCAAAAGATTTGAGTAAGACATTTATAACAAAGTATACTAAATATAGATTATCAAGAGATCAAACTAATAATATAGATAAACCTATTTCTTTACAAGATATACAAAACCAGATAACAAAACTTAAATTGCACAAAGCCCCCGGGAATGATGGCATTATCCCAGAATTATATAAATTATTACCTAAATCTTCTTTAAATATTCTGCATAAAGTATTTAATATTTACCAAAGCAGCACATTAATACCCCCTCCTTGGAAATATACCTTTATCTCACCAATAATCAAATCAAACAGAGATCCTACTAAGTGTTCTTCTTACAGACCAATCTCTTTATTAAACATAGATTATAAAATGTTTATGTCCATGTATGCTGAGAGATTAAAAAGTTTTTTGCCATCACTAGTAAATGATGATCAAACAGGTTTTATTGTAAATAGAACTACTTATGTCAATATAAGAAGAACAATAACTTTGCTAGATTCAGCAAAAACCTCTAATAAAACTTTAACTTTAATAGGTCTAGATATAAATTGTACCTTTGATTCAGTTAATTGGGACTATTTATTTATTTTGCTAGATGAGTTGAATTTCTCAGATAAGTTTATAAATCTTATAACAAACTTATATAAAGGGAGTCAGGCATATATCAAAATTGGCACTGTCATATCAGAAAACATTCCTATTACAAGAGGGACTAAACAGGGATGCCCTTTATCCCCCCTTTTATTTACACTGATCATGGGACCATGGTCCAATTTGGTAAGAGATGATGAAAACATTGAAGGTTATTGGTTAAATTCAGATACTTCATCTAAAATTCAATTATTTGCTGATGATATTCCGATAACAGTAGGAGAAAACTACAGATCTATTCCTGCCATATTTAAAAATATTAATAAATTCCAAAAAATATCAGGTTTAAGTTTTAATAGCAATAAAACCCAGATCATCCCTATTAATCTAAAACAAAACACAATTCAACAAAAGTATAAAAAACTTATACCTCAAAATAATCAGATAACATATTTAGGAATTGTGATTACCAATAACATAAAATATATCATTCAATTAAATTTTAATAATTGTTTAAGCAAAATTGAAGATTCTATAAAAAATGGAATAATTTAGTCTTTTCCATGGATGAAAGGCTTTCTATTATAAAAATGACTATTCTTCCTAAAATGCTTTACATCATTCAATCACTTTCATCAATTCCCTCTAAAATGATAATTAAAAGATTTAATTCTTTGTTATTGAAATTTTTATGGTATCCTAATAAATCCAGAATAGCTTTGCAACATCATATAAATGACTGGACAAATGGTGGTATAAGATTTCCTAACTTGGAACTATATTGACTATCCTTGATCATTAACATGGTCTCTTTTCTAATTGATAACACATATTCTTCTAAATGGAAACAATATTTAATCTCGTTAGCATGGGACTCTTCTAACAAACTAAACATTCAAAAAACACTAATGTTAAATAATCCTATTTTGTGGGTTTTAAAAGATATCTTTACAGTACATTCATATAAGTTAAATAAATCAAATTATTTGCTACTGATCCTTAAAACATTTAGGAACTTTATTTTTAAATACACTAATTACAAAACATGGATTTTCCTTCTTTTCCCAATTGCTTTTACTCAAGGAATATTAACCACGACAGATAATACAAAAATGCTATTATTCAAAGAGAAACATCTTGTTTATTGGTCTCAATTAATAGACAAAGATAGGATAAAGTCTGTTGAGGAACTAAAATTTGAATATGACTTCGACTCTAACTCATGGCTTTACATACAGGAATGTAGACAATATATTATAAAAAAAAAAAAAAATTGTAAGCCTGTTTCCTACCTTTCCTGTAATTAGTGTTCCAGATACAGATTTGCTGTATCCAGGACTGTTTGTAAGCTTCTGAGCCCCCCAAGCCTTTCTGTGTTGGAGGGAAGCCTTCTAGCTTATCAGTGGGAGTGGTAAGCATTAGGTAACTTGTCTACCACATAAGGAGTGGTTCTTGCCCAGAATTTGTAGTTATTGGTCGTTTGGGCTGTCTTCCATCTCTCTCAACTTTCTGATTTGAAGGCCTGCATTTGCACTTGTTTCTGTCCTGTAACTCCTGGGCACATCTCATTTGCTCACTCAAAAAAAAATGTTATCTGCTTTTACTGTATTTGTGTTTCTTCCTACTTTATTTTGTTTTTGCATCATCTTAAAAGTACTCAATTGTATTTATTACTGCTTGGTGTAACTCATTCTAAGCCTTTTAGTTTAAGCACTTGGGCTTCAGATCAGTTGTTTTACATTAAGAAGGTTTGTGGTCTGCACTGTAGTGGCAGAACAGGTAGCTTACATCCTTCTAAGTTGGGAACTGCTGATTGAGGGCTCATTGTCTGTTATTCTAAAAGTGTATTAGTTCTGGTTTAAGCACTTGGGCTTCAGGCCAGTTATTTTACATTAAGAAGGTTTGTGGTCTGCACTCTTGTGGGAGGAGAGGCTGGACTCTGCCCTTCTGAGCTGGGAATTTCTGGTTAAAGGCTTATAGTGCCTGCATATTTGAACTGTTTCTTGCTGAAATTGGTACACCTTGTTTGCTGTAGCATAGACTAGATCCAGGCCTGCTGAATCTAGCTTTGTTTGTATACTTGTTGTTTGTTTGCTTGTTATTTCCCTGAAATGCTAATTCCACCTAAAATGTGGCTTTTCAGCGCTTCTGTGGATCCCTAGTGATATCTGCATTGCTTACTGTACTTATTTCCTCGTTTCACTTGAAAGAAAGTTACTGTTTGTCATTTTTGCATTTAAGTTACCTGTAACACATTGCATTTAAGTTACCTGGCACTTACTCACTAAAGCAATTATATAAGTCAGCACTAAAAATTAAAATCACTACACCCTCACAAACTCCCCTTGAGTACCTTGTTCCCCATTGGCCCTTTTTTTTAGTTATAAAGGACTTCCCAATACTATTCTAGCATGTCCAAAGGTCAGTTGTCAATCTCCTCTCCGGTCCAGCTGGTGAATCTGGGAATCTTGAGGCAATGTTACAACTGCCTCATGTACACAGACAACCCTCTCCTTCTCCCAACAAATTCCAACACATGTGAGAGATGCAACCATATAGCCAAACTGGAGGCTAAGCTCTCTCAACTCAGTACTGGCGTAACCAGTCAGGAGGAGAAGGAAACCACACTCACTACAATTCCAGTCTCACATAGACCTACCACGACAGCAAACCAAATACATAAACATACAAAAACATACTTGGAGGCTCTAAATAAAAATCTGCCTAAGCAGCAGAGACCTCCAAAGCAGACACCCAAGCAACCGCTACCCCAAAACAAAACACATGCAACACATAGCTCACAAAGCCAGTGTGCTGAACTGTCACAGCCCTTAAGGCTAAACAACACACCTGATACACTTGTAATAGGTGACTCTATCGTTAGGCACACTGACGTCCCGCTCACCAGGCTGAACAAGGAGAAGGTCACGGTGAGCTGCCTGTCTGGCGCTAGGATCCGCCACATAATACAAGCACTCAGGTCACTCCAAGGCAAGTACAAGTATGCCTCAGTCATTGTCCATTCTGGTGTGAATGACCTGAGATGTACCTCCCTGGACTACATGAAAAGAGACATAGAGGAGCTCTCTGAGCATGTAGCCCAGGCCAGTATGACCCTGACCTTGAGTAGCATCTTACCCTCACCAAGAATGATGCCACAATATGAAGACAAGATGATCAATTTCAACAATTGGCTTAAGTATTGGTGTCATCCAAAGGGGATCCAATGCCTGTCAGCCTGGGATGACATGCTCAACAAGCCACGATGGTTCGCTAGAGATGGCTTGCACCTGTCACCCCTGGGCTTTCGGATATTGGCAAAGGCTCTTGCTACCCCCATAGTGCCTTTTTTAGGCAAGGCTCAAAAGACAAACCCACCTCCATAGGTATCACAAGGGATAAGAAACTAAGAGTAATGCTACTCAACGCCAGAAGTCTAAACCTCAAGATGCACGCACTCAAAACTCTCCTTAGAATGGAGAACATCGATATCTGTGCAGTAACAGAAACCTGGTTCAAGGCTCCCAAGAGCACCCCAGCACTACCAGGTTATACAGCATACCATGCTTTTCGGGCCCAAAACTTGGACCGAACCACAAAAGGAGGGGGAGTATCAATATTCGTCAAAGATACCTACACCTCCAGGTTGGTGGCACATCATGAAGCATCAGTATTAGGAAAGCTGTTTTGCCTTAGGGGCTTACGTTGAGGGGCACACTGTGTAGGTGAGCTATGTGTCTTGTGGTTTGTGCTGTGTTGTGGTGGTTGAGTACGTTTCTGCCTTGGAGGTCTCTGCTGTTTGGGTAGATTTCTATTGAAAGCCTCCATGAAGGTGGGTGTGTGGTTTGTGTTTTTATGTGAGAGCTGTGATGGTGGGTGTTCTGGTGGGCTATGTGTTGCATGTGGTGTGGTGCAGGTGTTGACCTTCTCCTCTTGACCAGGTATTCCAGTCTTCACTTGAGATTGCATGGCTTCCAATTTGGTTATATAAGTGCATCTTTCACAAGTCTGAGTGTTGGGAGGTAAGAGGAGAGGGTTGACTATGTAACTGAGACAGTTGCTACACTGCCTCAGAATGCCCAAGTTCACCAGGTTTATAGGAGAAAGCACATAGAACTGACCTTTAGACATGCCAGGAGGGATGGTCATTATTAGTAAGTACTGGAGCTGTTTCCTTATATATTCCTTTTACTGGAACAATGTCACTCAAGGTGTCTGAGTCTGTACAGAGCACTGCCAAACACTTGAGTGGAAACTAATACGTAGACCCTGAAAATTTAAGGATGAAGTATTTAGGCAGATATTCTGAAGTTAGAAAGAAATCAAGCAGTACTTACTGAGTAAGGGAGGGTGGCCTAATGGTTAAGGTATTTGCCTTACAAACACAAGGTGCAGGGTTCGAGTCTCACAAGGGATAATTGGCTAGGCTTCCAATGGCTCGCAAGGGCAGTTAGCTTAGTACTAACCTATGAACCTATAAAGAATTAGCTTGTCAACAATGATGAAAAGAGGGGAGTCACATGAATTGCCTCTGCCTGGCTACTACTAATGCTGGTCTCAGCACAGCTTCATTGTGTTGAGATACAATACTCCTTTGCTTCTTCTCTCACCAGAAGCAAAATGTTAGCACCAATCCCAAGAAGAGAAGAAGGCCACAGCCTGTTTGGTGATCCACAGTCTTGTCCCAGATGATTTAAGGGTCTGTAGGCTTGTAGCCTTTTTCTGGTAGATGCCTCAAATAGCAACCAGGCCAATCAGGTAAGCTAAGCACAGGCACTCACTCTCCAAACAGAAAGAGTCAGGAATCAATGCACTCTCCTCCTAACTCTCACCAGGATCAGAATATAAGCAGATTCCAAGCTGTCACCTATAAAGCAGTTATTAAGCTTTTTGGTGATCAGCAGTCTCCAGGAGATAATGTAACTGTACTCCTTCTCTCACCAGAAGAAAACAGAAGCACTAATCCCAAGATGACTACTTAGAGGCAGAATGTGGGCTCTCCGATAACTGGTGGTCTTGCAATAGATGCTTAAAGGAAAGCTGAAAAAAATGGTTTATCCTAAACACTGCAGTGTGCACTTGAGGAGTTAGATGTGAAAGTAGGTAACTTAAGTTTTACCTGTCTAAAAAGTTAAGTTTTAGTGGAGAGTCACTATTTTTAAAACAGCAAGAGAGATTGAAAGGGGCTGGTCACTTTTGTATTCCGGTACTATGGAATACAGTAGCATGGCCAATAAATTTAAATAGTTGAAGGGGAGTGATTTCACAAAATGATAATTTTGTGCTTACTCATACCAGCCAGTGAAAGCAAAGAGGAAATGAGACATATGGTCAAATTAACATAAGGGGCAGGCAATGGGTGGGTGGGAAAAATTTCTGTCTGACTCACAAGAGACAGAGCTGTGGTCTCAAGTTTTAATATGCAGTTAAAAGCAGAATACAAGTAAAACACGGTGTAAAGAAAACAAATCACAGTATACAAAATAGAAAAAGGCAATAAAGTAATACAAAATGCAACAAATCAAAAGCAAACTAACCCTTCCCTCACAGCAAACTGTAGCAGAGTCTGGGTGAGCCTTTCCAGTAAAGCTCTGAAATGTTTTATTTTACCCCTTAAATAGAAGGTTTAGTTCCTAGTTCCATCCCCTCAGTTCACAGGGGGTGGAGCTAGGAACTAAACCTTCTGTTTAAGGTTAGTGAATGTTGTGACAAAATGCCATTCAATTAAACTACTCTTTATTTATAGCTTTAATTCCATCAAATGTTTACCTGCAAACATATAATGAATGGAGCACAAGTAAATTATTTTCATTAGGTAATTGTTTTTCTTTTCTTATTAATTCCAGTGTCATTCATTCTTTATTTTAACTTAAAAGGTTCTGAACTTTATGTTCGTCTTTTCCTTTGTTTTCACTTTTTCTAACTATAAAAATGACACAGTCATCATCCAGAATGTAACTCAGAACTGCTTAGTTCTTGCAACCTCATATTATAGTTTTTTAAAATCATCATAGATAACAGAAAGTCTGTAAGCAGCCTCTTTTATTTTAACTTAAATCAGCTCTAAGTAAATACCTGCTAAGCACATACCATTTAAGAATGTTGAAAACATTGGCCTTAAATACCACTTGCTTTGATATCTACGTGAAATGAAGCCAGCAAATTAATCATTTCAGATATACTGACCTGTAATGTATGAAGCAGATTTAAAAACTTGTGTTAGATGCTGGTAATTAAGAAAGCTGCAATAATCTTATTTTTGAGTGCTTTCACAGAAGTACTAATGTTAATTTATAAAGTGGATTTCACTGCACACATCTGGACTGAACTTGGTTGACTTCCAGTAGCACAAAGAATGTGTGCTAATTAGACTAATAATCCTTGCTTACCGCTGCTTATTGCATTCTTAAACATTGTTAAGGGGCTTTGGATGGTCTGAAAAGTGCTCAAAGACATACTGATTATGAGATTAGTAATTAGTATTTGCACCTGCTTATTTCACTGCTCAAATGTGTTCAGGAATTTGTACGCACTAGAATGATAACTGGTGCTTTTTCCAGCTTATTTCACTTTGAAACACCATTATGGGAAGTTAAGGTGATTTGATCTGTGTCTGGCTGCTTGAAATTATGAAATGGTTTCTGGGATATAACTATTTGCAAACACTACTGCAAAATGCCTTACTGCCTATTTTGTAGCAAGCTACAAACAAAGCAGTATCCACAAAAATGAAATAGTTATTTTATTTTATTTATTTGGATTCTTGCTTTGGAAATTTTTAGAGCAACTTACTTTTGCACCTTTACTTTGTGAGTTTATATTCCACATGAAGTGCATCTAGATGGAGTGACAACAGGCAAATCTAAAGATTTAGAGGAATGTTTGTCATCTGTCCTAACAGGCACAGCTGAGGGTTTTCTTTGCTTCCATAACTTCAGTAGGCACAGGTTTCCCAAATACAGTTTCCAATAATTTATTTTATTTATTTTATTTTACATTTGCTGACCGGGCTAGATATCAGCTGGATATATGTCCATTTTCAACAGAGGCCTGGGAAGAAAAGCTCCTCGAAAACACAGTTAAATTTATATATAAAAATAACAATATTTCACAGGTACAGGTACAGGTACAATACAAGATTAAGCTATTTTATATATGATAGATTTTACAGATGTGGGTACATTAATATATAAGCAAATATTTTCACTTCAAAACATGTTTGATTACAGTATCATATGACTTGTAACATTTGTTAACATAGGTAGGTAGTGTTGATGATATTTTAGGGATATTGACGAAGAGATTTTAATAAAATATAAGGCCTGTTATCTTTATGGTTTTCAATAGGCAATTAGTATATACAGTTAATAAGACAGGTGTCTTTGTAAAAAAAAAGCATGAGTAGTTAGTCTGTGTTCACACAGGGGCATAACCAATGGGATTTAAGGTAGGTTTTCAGCCTGCTTTTAAACTGTGTTAGTGAAGAAAAGGAGGTCAGGTCACTGGGGAGAGAGTTCCAGGTTTTACCCACGGTATTAGAGAACAAAGAGTCACCAGCCTTATTGTAGGTTTTGCCTATTTGTACTAATATTTTATTAGGGTCTTAAGGTTGTTATAAGGGATGATAAGGTTGGTAAGAATTGGAGTGTTAGTAGGCTGATACAGGATTTTGTAGGCAACTGTTAATTGTTTGAATAGAAGTAAATTTGGCAACTCTAGCCATCCTACATGTTCATAATTAGTACAGTGATTGGTTCTGAATACCCAAGGTGTCTCTTGTAGCAAACAATTGAGAGCACTGTCCACAAATCTTTCTCTCTTTTCATGGTTCACACCCTGATTAATTCTCTCTGAATCTTTTCTGAATTGATTGTTATTCCTTCTGAGAGATGAGCTATGACCAATGAACACTACCAGACAATGGATCCAAAAAACTCCCATTCATCTTTTCCACCTCCATTGTATCATCAAATCACCAGCATATAATTTATATTGCAAATCTGATTTATTTTCTTTCTAAAGTCATGTTGGCCCTTTTAACTAGTATACTCGTACAAGCCATTATCTCAGATTTCAGCTTCTGCTTAAAACAATCCTTTTCACTTGTCAAAATCTGCTGAATCTACTCAGGCCCAGTGTACTTTCAGTTATTTATACAAGTCAACAAATGCCTTCTATTTCAGACAACATGCAGGGAACACCAATGCTTTTCAAAACAGCAGGGCAGTAATGTATGCAATACACATTCCAAGGTACACAATCTGATTACAGTGGGATGAATCCTACCTACTGTAACTATATAAATATGTTCAGTAGATATGCACCTTATCAATATGTGATCTTGTCTTATATCTACCAGAATAAAACATATATTGCATTGGTTCAGATTTCATAACTGAAACAGTAATCAAGCCTGTCACTTTGTCATAAATATCCATATATCACCAATAACATGGTATACAATATTCTCTGAGTCTATCTTTAACCTTGAAGCAGTTGTTATAGTAATCTAGTACCTTAAATACAATACCATTCCCTCTTGAACAGCAAGAATTGCCATCTCCATCCCCAAAGATCTATTAGTGATATAGGGCATATAAGCACTTTATAAAGTAATAAAAGTTGCTTCTATTTAATCCTTTACTCTTACATACTAACCTTTTGTATCCACTAGAGTACTGCTTAGAAATCAGCAACCTCATCACTGTTTGTCTTGCTCCGTGAAATGTGGTTTATGTTATGACCAATAACCTTTTTATCAAACTACTGTGCTCCTTTTCATCCAAGACAAGTATGTTTAGCCTTTCAAGAAGTATGTGATATGAACACAAGCTGTCTTGCATACTTTACAAGACCATTCTGATTCATTGACCAATCCCACCCCATGCTGCCTAGAATGAAGACTGTGTAGTGTAGATAGGAAGGCTCAGGACATGCAAATGCAGCACTCATTGGAAGGAGGTTGCATTAATAGCCTTCCAGACATGTTAACATGCACTGCCCTTTTGGATTTATAGATAACCAAACTATGCAAGTGGAAGGCAGGGTTCCAGATGCCTTAAGTATGTGCTACATTGGCCAAGAGGCTGACTGATTAACAGCAGCTTTCATCTGCTCTGCTATATTTTTTTTCATCTCTGACAGGAAATTTCATTTTTAAACTATTCCAACCAGTTTTTTTAACAAATACTTTTTTATTCAGACCTTCTGTGGAATATATATCCAAAAAAATGAATATTTAATCCTATATTTTCCTGTCAAAATCTAATTTGAAAAATTCTCTTTCTTCAAGCTTCAAGATGAGCCACACCAAAGGATCCACACAGGACTCATCCCTAAGGAAGGACATACAGTTTGTTCTCACCAGCATATAAGAGCTCCCTCTTAAGATGGATAAAATGGAGAGCAAAATAGAAAACTTTAAAGATACCTGCTCTAGACAAATGGAACAAATAGAAGAAACATTAAATCAACAAAAAACTCAGATTTCAGGGATTGAAGAAGTGTTAAATGACTTTGAGGGAAGATTATCAGAAGATGAATATAACTTGGAATTTTTATTAAAGCAGAACAACTTGCTGATGGAAAAAATAGATGATCTAGAGAATAGATCCCGCAGAAACAGTTTAAGCATTTTTGGACTACCTGAGGGCATTGAAAATGACATGTCAAACTTTCTAACATCTTGGCTCCCTAAAGCCCTTGATCTATCAGAAGCTTTGTCCTTTGGCATAGATAGAGCGCATAGGTCTATGTCTAATGCTGCATTTTCCTCAAAGAAATCAAATCCAAGATCTACTATAGTAAGATTTTTATCTAGACAAGATAAAGGTTTGATACTAACAGCCCGGCAAAGTCTCCCATAAAAATTCAAGACCAAACAATAAGATTTGACAATGACTTTTCAGCTGCAGTGATGTCCAGAAAAAAATGCTTTCTGCCTTTAATTAAAGAACTTAAGAAAATCAGATCAAAGTTACCCTGCTCTTCCCAGCTAGGCTAATTTTTTTTTCACCAGATGAAATAAAAATCTTTGAAGATTTGGACAATGCTGTATCATTTTTAAAATTAAAAAATATTCTAGACAAGACAGGAGATATGTAATGGAATAGCAGCTTGTTAAAGAGACAAACAGAAAGAAACAACTGGAAAACCACTGAAAAAAAGAAGAAGTTAAAGGAGAAATAACTCAGTTTAGTTATTAATTCCATTGACGCACTGTTATTTACAAGTAATATTGCCTTTCATTTATTACAATCCAACAGCTCCTTTGTATTTAAACCAACTTAGAAACTAAAAACTAATATACATTTCATCAAACATCAAGGTAAATCTTTTCAGTTAATTATTATAATCATAGGTTTATCCATAAGGGAAGTGAAATATCTTTTTCCCCTCATATAGTAGAAGGGACATGGGTTATATCTGGTTAGTTTTTTATTCTTATAATCAGTGAATAGAAGATACAGTATTTTCTATTTTCTCCCCTTGTCTGCTTAATACTGTTCTCTTACCAGTTTAATTTGAATTTAAACAAAGTATTCATGAGTAAAAGAACAAATGCTCTTGTTTATTTATGCTATTAGAAGATACCTCACTGTCTCTAAGTGTATTTGTAGCATATTCTATTTGGTTAAGTTCTTTAATTGAACTCTATGAGACAGACTCTACCTAAACTAGTCTACTGTTGTGTTTTGCTGTATATATTTTGGCTTTGGTTACTGCACTGACAGTACGAGTTTGTTTGACTCTATTGATGAAAACTGGTCGATGACATGAAATGAGAAAGAAGATGTAGACTGAGTACTGTGAAAGTGTAATGTAATTTCACCAGATACACCTTTGTCATATTTTTCACACGAACAGCAGCTCGAATTAGCATTTAACAATTCCTAGAAAGCTCGAGCTAATAAAGTGCTTCTCTTACCTTATCTAGTTCAGAAATACCCTTCCCACTTTAGCTGTGAGAAAAGAAGGCTTTACACAGTAAAGAAATTGTTTTCTAGCTAGGTAACAGAGACTAGCTGAGCGGAAGTGCCGTATCAGAACTGCTGTATATATAACATAGCAACAGCAACAAACACCTTTTAAACACTGAAGATTCTTTCCCAGGGATTCAGCAAGCTCTGCATGGTGAGCAGGAATAGTGCAGAAGCTGCTGGAGGCAATATGGCTGCCGAGAGATCCAGGAACAGGCTCCCGAGACGTGCACAGGTGCTCCTGCACTATTCCTGCACGGACACAGCACCTGTATGCAAATTACCCCATTTGTAGGTGAAAACCATGCAAATGAGGTGAATTTACGATCCAGGAAGCTGGCAGCCGGCCATGCAGAAATGTACTCGGTTAGTAACCGAGTACATTTCTGCAAACTACAAAACGGAGCCGTGACAGCTCTACATAAAGGGTGTATATAACGTGTAAAGCATGCAAATGGCCATTGGCATGGAAAACAGTTGCAAAAATAAATAAATAACTTTTTTTTTTTTTTGGCCGATTTCGGCCATTTAAGCGTAGGGCAGCAGTGCACAAACGGGATCGGCCCGCAAATAAAAAACAAAAAACCTTGAAAAAAGCATTCTGTCCAAAATCACAATTTTACCGTTATACTCAATGGCAGGCAGAAGACAACATTGCCAGTGAGTAGTGGTTGCTAAGGGGGAAGGCTCAGTGTCAGACTTGTAACTAGGCTTTAGCAGGCAGTGCTATGCAAATGAGGGGAATGATACTGAATCCCAGATTCCCCCTCATGGCTAGCCTGCACCCAACCGTGTAGGTGCAGGAAAACCATGGTGCAAGCCTAAGAGCTAGCTGACATCATAGAGGTGTGTGTCAGGCATTCTGTAAGCTTATTGTATCCCTGTGGCTATGGTTTGCCCTTAGCTTAGCAGAGTTAAGCAAGGGGGTGTGTCTGAAGCTGCCAAGCACTCTTTACATTGCCTAAGTGGGTGTGCTTGCTGCGTACCGTGTTTTAAAGGAAAACAAAAAAGTAAACCAGGAAATAGCAGCTCCGTGCAAATCTCAGCACGGTATTTATACAGCGCACCCCTGGGCTTAAACAGGAAGGTAATGGGAAGGGAAAACAGCAGTAGGAAGATAATTAAGGAGAACTAGCATAGCTGGGAGGTGAACTGTATCAGAATCAGCCAATTACACAGGCAGCAGCCCAGCCCAGCATACTACTATAAACTATGCAAACACCTTTCCCTTTAGTTTTTCCCACAAACTCTACACCACCGGTGTACACAAGCAGGGAAATTTTATCAAACAAAAGCAACAAAATGATAGGGGCTGCATTAGCTTTCATAAATCAACATGTGGAAGAGGCTGAGGGTGGTGAGGATGAGAATGCTGATGACCAACCCACATTGAGGAGAAGGAGAAGAGTATACAGACCCAGGGTAACCTACCAGGGGCTACATGAGATGGAGATAGTGGAGCGCTATAGGGTGGACAGGGACCTCCTACAGCAAATTTGTGAGCTGTGCCGGCCACGTCTTACACACAGAACCAACAGAGTGGGTAGCAAAGTATGTGTAGGCCTAAGAATACTAGCCACAGGTACCTTCCAAAGGTCAACTGGGGATATCATGGGGATCTCACAGACATCAGCATCCAGGATACTCCACCAGTTCCTGGATGCCATGTCAGCACATGCCGGTGAGCACGTATATTTTCACAACAGCTGTGAGGCATTGACCAGCAATATGCGTCTCTTCCACCAAATAGCAGAATACCCTGTGGTAGTGGGTGCTATAGACTGCATGCACATACACATCAAGGCACCACCTGGTGAACATGGTATGGTCTACATCAACAGCAAGGGCTTCCCCTCCATCAAATGCCAAGTCATGTGCGATGCCCAGGGCATTAAAATGAATGTGTGTGCTGGCTGCTCTGGATGCTATCACGACTCCCACATCTGGCATATGATGCAGCTGTACCAGAGATTTGCCAATGGGGGCATCCCTTATGGCCACCTAGTGGGGGATGCTGGTTATGCACTGGAGCCATGGCTGATGACACCCATCAGAAATGCACACACACCCAAATAAAAACTCCATAATGAGGCACACGCACAGACCATAATCATAATAGAGCATGTGTTTGGGATGCTCAAGTCATGGTTCCAGTGCCTGGATATATCCGGTGGAGCCTTGCAGTACTCACCAGCTACATGTACCCAAATTGTCATCATATGTGCCATGCTACACAATATAATCCTGCGGAAACAGTTGCAACAGGAACAGCATGGGGCAGGGCCACACAGCCGTCCACCATTGCCAAGGCCTGAACAGGCACAGAGTGACTCAGAGGAGGAACAACTTGAGCCTGCCCCAGTAGGCAGAAGGAGGCATGCCCAGTATGCCCAGGCCTTGGCAAAGAGGCAATGCATAGCACATACACTGACATGGTAGGAACCCAGGGAATGACACCTCTCTCTGACTCGCACATACAGTAAAAGGGTTGCCAAACATGACACTACCTGTGCTTGACCATGTATAGGGAGTGTACTATGTGCATCCGACATAGTCAGCCCTCCAGCACCATCCTCAGTACTGGCACAGCCACAACGCAAGTCACTCTCCCTATCAGTTGCTGAACGGAGTAGTATTTTTTGTTACTTGTATCTGTGGCATGGATGTGAGCATGCAAGGAATCAGGTGGCTGAATGGGATGCCAGCAGATAGAAGACAACTATAGTGGCAGCATGAAATCTGTAACAAATACTGGTGTCACCATAGTAGCCAGTACTACACAAGGTGACAAAACTCACTGCAGGAAATGTGATGGGCCAAATGTGTGTCCATAGGACACACACATGCCAGTCAGGGAGGCTCACATATCCAACAACAGTCTCAGCCAGCAGGACAGGCATAGACAAACACAAAGAAAGGCTGTGCTAAGGCCTCTGATTGATGGCTATGGAGAACAGCCCCACTCCAGACCTACACAGACAGACTACAACAGGTCAGGCAGTAGGATGTTAGTTATGAAGGGTAAGAAGACTGAAACTGAAATGTAGGTCAATCAAACCTAAGAACTGTAGTACACTGATATGCCTCTAGTCTGCATGATAGGTCAGAATACAGAATGAAATGGAGTACCTGGAAATACCAGTACAGTCACAGCAAATGTGTACAGTTGTCAGGTGTGCCCCCCCCCAACAATCCTTTGTAGAAATGTAGTGACATGTATGTGTAGGTATAATAACAGTGGAGCACAGATTACCTGAGCCGGCCAAAGTAGCAGGATAGATTGTAGCATGTGTACAATATGCAGGGCTGTGTGTGTTAGGTTGGTGTGTGTTGTATATTGTGTGAGAGTGGTCAGCATGTAGGCATGGTGAGGTTTGTCCTGGTGGCCAGTGGCCAGTACTGCTGAAGACAGGGCCAAGTTCTCACAACTACAGTCCCAAACAAAATGCATCCTAGCAAAACACATTCCAACAGAAAGCCACAGTAATTGGATGTAATGTCTGTTACCATTTAAAAGATGGACATGGCATAAATGTGGGCCCAGACATACAAACAGTACACAGGTGGAAGTACCCCAGACAGACAGTGTATAATATGTTACTGTCAAATGGACACACCTTTGGAATTGTATATACAGGTTAGCAGCGCATTAATTGGGTTCATAGTATGGAATACCAATGTCATCTGGCCAAGCATTGGCAGACCACAAAGGTCACAGGTATGACGTATTGAGAAATTGCTGATGTCCCTGCACAAGCCAACATAAGTGGAATGCCCCACGTATATTTGTGAGTCAGATGTAAGTAGCGTCCATAGCACACATGCACCAAGCTCACTCCACCATCACCCACAGGTACCTCACAGGTCTTATCCCTGCTGTTGGGAATGAGTGCAATATGACCCCCACCTCGGTATGGAAATAGCCACAGAATGCAGCATGCTGAAGAGGTGTCCCATGCGGGTGTGTCCCTAGCTGTGAGCAGCACCCTGCCAGTATCCACACCACTGGATCAATAATGACAGAAAATATTGACATCAACATCTTGCACACCTACCCTGTCACCCCATGGGAATATAGTCACTTGCAGTCTGGGACTGTAGGAGTGACACAATGCAACGGTCTGCTACAGCTGGCCTGCATCACTACCAAATGCCTAACAGTCCTCTGCCAAAGGCCTGTGTCTCACCTGTACTGCCAATGTATGTTATGTCATGGACTCCCAAATAACATAACACAGTCCACAGAACCCAAATGCAAGGCCATGTCAACAAATCCCAGTAACATGTCCACCGTGTCCTACTGCAGGAACTGTGGACCAACACCAAATTATTTCTGGGATAAAGTGATAACTATAGGGAACTTACCAGATAATGTTTGGAAGAGGATAGAATAATAGGGGGGTAGGAGCATGGGTGCCATGGAGTGTGTAAAGTCTGAAATTCAGCCGTGTGCACATACTATTCCTGCCTGCAAACACAGGAATTGGTGACTACAAACCTGTTCGTAAACTACAATGTGAAGGGGTAATGTCCGGAAACGTGACCCCTGCCTCTGGGTAACCTGTGTGAATCTGTACAGCTGTGAGGTATGGCCACAGCAGGATATGGCCATACTGTCACGTCGATGGATGTCCAAGCATGGGATCCTCAGCCACCACTGTACCAGGTGCTGAACCATTTACACAGACCCTTCAGCAAGTGTCTGGAGCTTCCCCTCTAGAATGGCAGGATTGTGCAAGAATATTTAGGTTGCAGACCACAATACTGGACACAGTTGCAGTCACCCTGTGTTCCCCAGGAAATTACTGCAAGCAAATATGTATACCTGACAGTAGTCGATGACATAAAACATCACAGTATAAAACAGTACATATGTATGCATATCTCTGCTAGCACCAAAACCATATAGCAGAAGCAGAACAGACACAATTACCTACAGTAACCCACTATCCTTTGCCCATTTTGACCCCATATTGTCAACCGATCTACAGATATCCCACAGGAACAGGTTGCTAGCTGTAGGTGTAGAACACAAAAGCCTGCACTGGATTACAACCTACCTGAAATGGATTCACACATTCAATACAGAAGGTCATACTGGGAATGCTCCTACACTTAGAGAAACAAAGCCCATGCCTGACAACAAACTACTGAAAGGTCATACTGGGCATGCTCCCACACTTAGAGAAATGAAGCCCATGTCTGGCAACAACAGTGGACTATAAATATCTGACAGTCACAGATGTTTGTGCACACACTCCACATTGCAAACCAGTCATGCTTTGCGCACATATTGGATAAGAATACACACATATATCCAAGGACAGCACACTATAATAGGCCACAATTGCATATACATAGATGTGTGGAAGAGAGTGACAGACAGTGACAAAGAGCCTCCCATCATGAGGCCTGTCCCAGCCAGCACACATCCAGTTGGCTAAAACCACATGATGTGCAAATGTCAATCACTGTAGACATTTGCCTCTGATATCCCTCAGCACTATAGTGTCTTTGGGGCTTGTGATAACTGTGTAACATGACTGTACAAGTCAGTATTCATCTAGCAGTTGTATACATGTACCTGTGAAATATAAACCTGTGTGTGCCTGCCTGAGTGTTGTGTGTCTGCCTCCAGATGAATGGTTTATGGCCCATGCACACACACACTGCACTTCCCGTTGCCCTACTATGGCAAGCCTGCTGATGTCATTCACCTTGAAATACACCTTTGGCGAAGGCGTATTCCTATAAGCTCTGTGGTGTCTGCTATAACTGCGCAATGCTATAATGTGATGTACTAGTTAAGTAGGAGTTCTAATCCCAGATATGGCAACTGTGTATGTGTGTGTGTGTGTGTGTGTGTGTGTGTGTAGGGAGCAATGCTTTTGTGGGCATTCACAGTCACTACACCGCCCCATTGCCCTACTTTGGCAAGTCTGCTGATGTCATTCACCTTGAAATACACCTTTGGGGAAGGCATAGCCCTATAAGTTCTGTGGTGTGTGCTAGAACTGGGTAATGCTGTAGTGTAATGTACTAATTAGGTAGGAGTTCTATTCCCAGACATGGCAACTGTAAAACTTTGTGTGTGTGTGTGTGTGTGTGTGTCTGTGTGTGTGTGTGTGTGTGTGTGTGTGTTTGCCTACGTAAGGATCAATGCTTTTTAGGCCATTCACACTCACAACAATTTCCATTGCCGTACTTTGGCAGGGCTGCTGATGTCATTCACCTTGAAATACACCTTTGGGGAAGGCATAGCCCTATAAGCTCTGTGGTGTGTGCTAGAACTGGGTAATGCTGTAGTGTAATGTACTAATTAGGTAGGAGTTCTATTCCCAGACATGGCAACTCTAAAACTTTGTGTGTGTGTGTGTGTGTGTGTGTGTGTGTGTGTGTGTGTGTGTGTGTGTGTATGTGTGTGTGTTTGTCTATGTAAGGATCAATGCTTTTTAGGCCATTCACACTCACTACAATTTCCATTGCCGTACTTTGGTAGGGCTGCTGATGTCATTCACTTTGAAATACACCTTTGGGGAAGGAGCAGCCCAGTAAGCTCCATTATGCATGCTATAATTGCATAATGCTATAGTGTGATGTACAAGTTAGGTAGGAGTTCTAATCCCAGACATGGCAACTGTGAGATTTGGTGTGTGTGTGTGTGTGTGTGTGTGTGTGTGTGTGTGTGTGTGTGTGTGTCATTAGTATTCTGTGTGGAGATAGCTGTGTGTGGGTAATAACAGGTCTCATTGTGGAGTGGCTTTTGCAAACTTCGTATATGGTGGGCCTATTATATGTCACAATGTCCACCTTACAAGGATAACAGATGTCAAACAGCAGAGAGGCTGGGGTAGACAATCCATACCCCTACATGTGACATCATGGCTTGGGGAACAATATAGGCAACCCTTGTATTACTTAGAGAACACTCTCCACCCATGTCTCATACACAAACACACTTGGCTAGGCAACGACCACTATATTGGCAGTTCCCTGCATATTGCCCACAGATAGTAAACATGGTGTGATTGCAGTGGACTACAGAGAACATGGCACCCTGTCCCATCCCTACAATAGGCAAATCATTGCATACAGTGCTCCTTCACTATGTCCCACACTGGGCACCTGCAACAAGTGTAGAGTCAGCAAATGTAACCCAAAAAGGACATACCATGCCTTATACACATGCCCTGTATGGACAGATGCCACTGACACCAATGACTACCTGTATCATGCTGTCAATGTAGGTGTAGGGTCAACCTGGTTTCCATTGCCAGTTCTCACCACATGAGGTCAGGAATGGCACATCTGATGATAATCTGTCTACACAACATGCCCCAGACACCCCAGGTACTCTTCCACATGTCACAGAGCATGCATGTGGGACGTGTGCACATCCCAGACACCATCCATGTTATGGAATATAGAACACATACATGGCAAGCATTGCACAACACTGGCCACCCACAATAGTAACCCAGATGAGTGGATGGTGATTACAATACCAACCTGTGTGGGCCAATCCAGATAGTACACCCCTGAGCCACACTGCAGACCATTATCATGTGGCCTGATGACCCTTTACCTAGCCTTGTACAGCCTTCTGACACAGTCAACCACTACACAACTGTGAAACAATGCACCCATTCATGTCAGTACTGGCAAACCTGTGTCTGTGCGTGTAGAGTATAATGATGTGGATGCCATTCACACTCACTACACCTCCTGTTGGCCTACTGAAGCATGCCTTCTGATGTCAGACACCTTGACATACCCTTTACCCATATATCAGCCTGATAATCTCTGTGGTGCATGTGATACCTGCATAATACTGTAATGTGGCAAACTAGTTAGGAAGTCTAATCCTGACCCTGCCAACTGTGATAATGTGTGTGAGTCCCTAAGAGAGTGTGGCTGTGTTGTCCTTGACACCTGTTCTTGTGGACAGGCACATGTACTACCCCTACCTTATCCCTCCTTTATCACTGTTGCTGATGTCACTCACCGTCAAATATACCTTTGGAGAGCTACCCAACATGTAAGCTCTGTGGTGCATGCAATAACTGCATAGACATGTAATAGCAATACATAGTCAGGCAGGGGTTTGAAACCCTGTACTGGTAAGTGTGTCACACAAACATGCTTAGCTTTTACTCTCCTACCCCATCCCTGTCTTACTTTGTCTCTGTCTGTCTGTCTCTCTCACTCCCTCTCTGGTTGATGTGGAGAAGTACACCTGCTTTGCTTATGTGGCAGCTTGTGTTTTGTAAGTGATGCTCATGATCAGCTGATGGCCTGTGCACAAATTGCAGTCACCCAATAGCTGATTGCATGTGGAACAGCTGTGGTAACATTCCCATAGCCAATTGCATGGAAACACACTCCTATAACTAGGGACATCATGTGGGTGTTGGCCCTTTTCATTCACTGTGAGCAGGACTTCATGTCAGTGTTTGGCTAACAGCATCACCGATGGTAGTGGGATATACCTCTAACAACATACATTGTGGAGACAGGCCAACAAACAGGAGGGGGATGTTCCAGACATGATTACAGAATGTAAGTTTTGCTCTTCTGCATTTGGAGTAATGTTGGTTTAACAGGGTTTGTGTGGATATGGCTAGTCTACATGATTTAATACCTGTCATGACAGTGTTATGTGTTTGAGGACACTCCCACCTGTAGGGTTATCTGCAGGCTGGCCAGTGTTTGGAGACTTATGTGTCTTGTTTTACTCACAGATTACCTATCTTAGAACTGCAGAAACATAGTCTGAGGATTGCAGTCAGTACATGGTGACAGCCATGAGAGTTACTGACTTCATAACCCTCATAGGACATATGTCACAGCAAACACTGTTACAACAGTAAATGTATGAGGTTATCACAGCAACATGTCAATACTGGCCCTGTGTTTGTGCCTTCAATCACAACTCTGTCAATCTTTGTACATATGTCATGCAGTAAGGGGGTGCATATATTCTGTACACC